>NC_081569.1:68709287-68867724 GCF_022355385.1 Mustela nigripes
TGGTTACAGGGATCTGATTGGTTAACTTAAATCAAGCATTGTCAGGCACTGGGTTTAAGGCAAGGACACAACGGTTTGTTCTGGTGGGCCTTGGCTCAGCACTCTGGAAAGTCCCAGGTACACTCTATTCCTCATTTGTCTTTTCTCTTGACAGACCGGGTGATCACAGACAATAGACATCCTGGTATGTGTTGCCATCCGGCTATGGGGACAATCAAGCCTTCAGCAAGGGGATAGGGGGTGCTGGTTCAGCTTTCAAGTCAAACAAGTCCTCAAGTCCTTTTCCTTGAAGAACCCTGGCTGTGCATCACAACTGCTTGATGTGTACTTCCCATTTTGCCACACCCAGCGCTTAAAAAGCATATACTGAAAGGTCGAGATTTAATAAAATTAAGAATTCTTACTGCTTTATCAAAGATATTCTAAGGTAAACTGGCTTTTCTCCTCCCCCAGTGCGAGTGTATGGTAGTGAAGAATACAATTTGCAGCCTCTGCCTTGAATTGTGCCAAGGTGCCAGCACTTTTGCCCAGTATTGCTTTTATTCCATTAGTGCAAATATCAGCACAATTGTTCCAGGATAAACTTACTTTAAAAAATTGGTCACTTCTTCTGCCTTCCATCTTCCACCTCTTTCTGTCTGTCTGGCCTGACACTACCTGTCATTCACCGAAGCAAGCAAACACTGACTCCCTTAGAGTGTGTGGGTGGAAGGAGTCAATAGGTCATCATCACTCAGGGTGATGTCAACACTCTTTTCATTATTTAACTTATATATTCAGGAGAACTGTCTGGTTGAGAGAGAGGAAATATAGGATGCCTGACAGCATGAGTTCTGAAGCCAGATAACCAGGTTTGAATTGCGGCTCTATACTGGGTAGCTGTATGACTTTGGGTCAAGTTACTTCACCCTATACCTCTATTTCCTCATTCATAAAGTGCAAATAAGATCTCCTACCTCATAGAGTATGGTGAGGATCAAATGAGTTAATACACTGAAAGTGCTTTTAACAATGACTGGCATATATAAAGTGCTCAATAAATATTGCTCTTAGTCCCACCCCCCCAAAATTAGTCATTGCTCTATTTCAGCACTACCTGTGTTTATTGCCAAGCATTTATATAAGAGATCTTCAAGTATTAGTACTGACACTGGATCGATACAAGCAAAGCAACAAGCCTAGCTTACATCTATGTTTATATAATTTTTCAGTCCTTCTTCAAGGCAATATAATTCTGCAGATCAGATGTTATCTCAGTCTTTACAATTGCAACTAAATTTCTAATTTGGTGAGCTACTGCATCCTTGGAAAGTACCTTGGCTACTTTCTTTCCAAAGATGATTTCTTTGATTTTTTTTTTTTTAATCCAGCAGGCATTTCCTGAGAAACACACAAGCTTTATTAGCCTCTCAGTTATCATTTGCCCTTTTGCAGCCAGTGCAACACAATAATTTCACCTGTAAGATGCTTCAGTGGGTTTTTCATTTCTAGTTCAAAGAGTGGTAACAAAAATGCTCTGACTTTTAAAGGCCCTACCATGTTTAAAATATTCAATTCCCTTTCCTTTCTTATGTACGTTTCACCCAGACTCTCCCCTTTACCTGAGTCAGAGAATCCTCAGATACTAAGGTCAATGTCATATTTTTCAGCATCTTTAGCTGTTGGAAGATTGAGAAAGCAAGTCTTCTAATCTCCCTTTCGTAAGCCAATGAAAGAACCTAAAGTTAAAAAAGGGTAGAAACCAAATTTTACTTTGAATAAAATATTAAATTCTATAAGAATAACAATTTAAAATAATATTTAAACATTTAGATACTTTTTCAATAAGTTAAAAACTATTCTTGCAAAGCAAGTCCACAAAATGAACTTTTTTCTTGTGTTTCTTCATGGGTGCAAGGACAGTTTAGGGATTTCAAAAAACCCATTTATTGGGGTAGTGATGGGGTTCCAGAGACCAGGTATAAGGGAGGATAGCTTGTGAGAACACACTAGTAGTAGTAAGGAAAAACTAAGTTAATCTCTGAAAGCGCACATGTTTATACCCTAACCCGTGGAACATTCTAGAAAACAGAGGGGTACTCAAGCACACATTCCACCACTAACAGAGCTCTTAAGTCAACTATCCTCTTGAAAACTTCTCTGTATACTCCCAAAAGGATGAGAGTGAAAACAGCAAACATTTTAGTATTGGGCATCGAGTTTGGACTTCGTGGATCCGCTGGAAGGGTCGCAGAGACCCTCAGAAGTCACCAGACCGCATTCTGAGAACCACTGTACCAGATTCTGTTCCAGGTGGAAGCTGGGGTAACAGCAACAGGTAAACTATCCCCTCCGCCGGGAGATGAGGTATTTACGCAGGGGTCACTGCGATCAGCTCTGAAGGGAGAAAGAACAGAGCTCTGGGAGCGGGTAGGGCACAACACCCACCCTCGTCTGCCGGGCCGGGTGGGCTGCTTCGGGAGCGTGACCTCGACACCGCCGCCGCAGAGCAGGAGTCGGCCGGGGTGTGGGGGTGGGGAGGGCTTCGCGACCACTTCCCACCCTTTCCTGACTGCGTCCCCAATTCCCGGAGAACAGGGGCGGTTAGGAAGCGGCAGTGGTTGCGACACCCCTGCGTGAGGAAGCCGCAGGACTGCGCGCTCTCCTTCGGCAGCGCCCCCAGCTCCCTCAGGGCCGGGGCCGTGTGTGGCGCCGAGGGCCGCCCTCGGGCTGTGGGGGAGGAAGGTGGGCGGAGGGCCCGCAGTCCCGCAGCCTGGGAACGAGGCCTAATGGGGCCAGGAACGTGCGCCTCCAGATAGAGTCTCGCGCGGCGCGGAGGCGGCTAAAAGGAAAGGGAGACCCCGGAGTTGCCATCGAAACCGGACCATCAGGTCCCTCAATTCCTCCCTAGGAAGTCAACCTCCGCGCGCCAGCGGAGCTAGCCTCTTCCCTGCGCGGCCTCTCGCGCCCTCCGGCGGCCTCTCTTGAGAACGACACTGTCCTTGTCCACGCCGGACGCGAATAAAGATTTCTTCTTCAAACAAACAGGAAGTGTCTACGGAGGCCCGGCGGGCGGCTAGGCAGGGGCCGGGCATGAAGCCGGGCGGCGACCGGATCGCGGGCGGTGGCGGCGGCGGCGGCGATGAGCGACATAGTGGAGAAGACGCTGACGGCGCTGCCGGGACTCTTTTTGCAGAACCAGTCGGTTGGCGGGCCGGCGGGCGTCAAGGCGTCTTTCTCTTCGCGGCTGGGCGGCCTCGTCCGCGGCATCACCGCGCTAACTTCCAAGCACGTAAGTGCTCGCGGGACCGGGAGGTCAGGGGCGCCGGCGAAAAGGCCCTCGCGCTGGGAGGCCCGAGTCCGGCGGCGAGCCTCGGGGTCGGCCCTCCCGCGGGGTTCAGGGACTCCGTGTGTGTCTGTGCGTCCCCGCGTCTGTCTGGAAGCGTCACTTTCCTTCCCGGACTGACAGCTTGGAGGCCGAATTTCCACAGTTGGCCGTGACACTGAGTCATTATCGTCTGCGGCTGGTCTGTCTAATCTTTGAGTCTCTGTGTATTTCTGGGCGTTGAAGTGGAAAAGGACCCAAATGTACTCCATAGGTTGCTTCGAGGATTAGAGGAGCCATCGAGCGAGTGAAAATACCTAGTGCCGTGGAAGTGCCAGCATCGCTTACCTTCTACAAAGTTTCTGTACAGGTTCTCTCTCACCAGTTCTTTCACACACCGGAACAGAGCCTGCCGTCTGAACCTGTTGTTCAACGTCTTTGGGGAGCTTGAGGTTCTTAGGTTGTAACAACCTTGGGCGGGGGCAACAAAGAAAAAGAGTTAATTCTCCCCAGATAAAAAGTTTGTCGTCTCAGCCTCAGATGGGCTTTGAAAATGACTAGTTAGAATGGAAGGTATTAAGTTTCCACAAACTTTGGTAGTTGAACCAAGATTCAACAACCTAGAAGATTATTTTGTTATGTCATAATTTGTTCAAAAGTTAATTTATGAAGGAGGTTATTATGCGTTAGGCATGGAGGAAAAAGAGTAAAACAAATTTTCTTTTCCCCAAGGAATTGGTCCTTCATCTTGGACTTAAGACAGGTATAAGCAATATACAATGACTTGTAAGTCCCCAGAGAGGAGGATTTTCTTCAAAGTGCCCTTGGAGTTTAATTAAAAGATTTTATTTATTTATTTGACAGAGAGAGATCACAAGTAGGCAGAGAGGCAGGGAGATAGAGAGAAGTGGAAGCAGGCTCCCTGCTAAGCAGACTCAATCCCAGGGGACTCAATCCCAGGGCCCTGGGATCATGACCCGAGCTGAAGGCAGAGGCTTTAACTCACTGAGCCACCCAGGCGCCCCTAAAACATTCTTTTTAAGTTGAAATAAGATGATGCTCTACTGGATGCTGTATTTCTCCTTCACAGTCAGAAATCGTTATTTATGGACATAATATTGTTTGTCTTAATATTTTGTCCTTTACTCATTTCTGTGAGATTCTGAGTGAAATTAAAAAATATTTTTGGTCTTAAATTGTAGTTTGGAACTGTACATAGGGTATCTAAATGTGGCAGTACCTCAGGAGTAGTACTTGAGTAAGCTACCTGCTGGACATCTGCTGATTGAATGTGTAATTTAAAGATAATTTAAATGTGTAATTTAATGTGTAATTTAAAATGGGGCCAATATTCAAGTGTGCTAAGGAGATGAGATACAATGGAGGCAGCAGAAGTGATCACATTGATGTACTTGTGTATATGAGAGAGAGAGATGGGAGTTGAAGGAAAGGATGTGAGGAATAGTGAGAAAAGAAGAGGGAAGAGTATAGCTTAAGGGGAAAAAGACCTATTTCTGTTTCTTCCCTCATATCCTATTTCTCTATTCTATGAAGACTTTTTACTTTACTTATTAAGATTTTTTTTTTTATTCTTAAGTTATCTCTATACCTATTGTGGGGCTCAAACTCAGAACCCCAAGATGAAGAGTTGGATGCTCCACTGACTGAGCCAGCCGGGGCACCCCAGGACTTTTTATTCTTAAAGGGAAGGTGTGAGACCCTTATCCTGGATGAGTACATGAAAAATTTCTTCTTTCTCTCTACCTTGAATTCAAAACAAAGGAAAACAAAACAAAACATTTTCTGCTAATCTGTCCTTGAGAGGACAGTAGTTAAGTGAAGGAAAAAGGAACGGTGGATTATTCTTTACAGGAATGATTGGGAGGGTTTGGAGAAATGCGTTTAGGCTAATCTTAAGCATGTAATTTTTATAACTGTCCTTTAAAATAACGTTTACTTTTTGTTGAAAGCATTATAAATTATATTTTTCCTTCTAAGAACTACTGCTGCAGTTTGAAAAGACCATTATTCGTGCATTTAATTACTTTCATTTTTTTAGGAGGAAGAGAAACTAATCCAGCAGGAACTGAGTAGTCTGAAAGCAACTGTTTCTGCTCCTACAACAACACTGGTGAGTTTGCATAGTCAGTGCCAGCACATTTAATATTTGAAATCAGGTCCACTATGGAGTCTGTAGTGGCATCTAATTGATCAGTTGCTAAAATCTAATTTATCATAGTCACAATTAGTTATGGATGGTAGCAGGTCAGACACAAGCTTAAGCTTTTTTGTTTTGTTTTGTTTTGTTTACAGGCATACAGTTGTTTATTTTAGCATTGTTAGTTAGCTTTTTATTATTTACTGGCTGCACTAGAGCAAGGCTTGCTTGATTGATGCCAATTCAGTGCCAGCATGATAATTACATAAATGTGGCAATACTCATGGGACCCCAGTGCTGATCTTATTGTTTTAGTGTTGTGTACTGGGAAAATGTTATGCTATATCATTTATTTAAAGTAATATTTTCAGTCCTGAATTGGTATATTACAGATTTCTCATTTTGCTCTTCTACATCTTAGAATATAGGTGAATGAGGTAGAAAATGGTTTTCTTGCTGTAAAACACTGTATTGCACAACAGTGAAATCAAGTTCCAGTTATTTTAGAACTTGAGCCATATAACTTGATTTCTCAAAAAGCCTTTTTAGCAGCTATTTAATGAGTAGCCTCTGTGCAGGCCACTGTCCCTACATAGTTTCATTAAGATCTAAGTTTTTTTTTTTCCTTTCAATTTTCATGTGGTTTCATATAATGAGATTTTGCCAAGCAACATTATTCAGCAAATATTTAGTGAGTATTCTCCCTCTTCTAATAAGAATATTAGGGTGAATATTTTGCATGAACACACGATCATGTACATGAATAACATTTTTATAGCTTAAGAGAATGTATATATTTCCTTTTATGATCATAGTAATATTTGGAAAAATGAACCTCAAAGCATAGTTAATCTGATATATTTATGTGTGTGTATATATGTATATGTATGTGTATAGATAGGTATATGTGTGTATATGTATGAAATCATTGTGTATTTATTCGTGATACTTGATAGAAATGTTAAGCAGAAATGGTTTCTTTCCTTTTACTTTGTTTGATTTCCATTTTTATTGACACACCTGGAGAAATAAATAGGTAGAACTTAGGGAGCCAGATTTTGGATGGTAGATTTTATAATAATTATGGCTATCCAGCTCCGGGCATGGTTTTTTTTTTTTTTTTAAATTAGAGAGAGAGCAAGCATGATGCGGGAGGGGTAGAGAGAGGAGAGAGGGAATTCCAAGCATGCTCCACCCTCAACATGGAGTCCCATGCAGGCTCCTTCCATGACCCTGAGGTCATGACCTGAGCCAAAATTGTAAGTGGTATGCTTAACCAACTGAGCCACCCAGGTGCCTCTGGGCATGCTTTGTAGTCTGTCTCTGAGGTGGTTGGGTAGAGGTTCCATGAGAGTTTGTTAGAGAAATTGTAAAAAAAAAAAATAATTCTGCAGTAGGGAATGGACTTTCTTCTCATAAACTAGGAGAATAAAAATGTATGCTATAGAAAGTTACAAAACTAGGGATGAAATTTAATGGATTAGATGAATACTTTCACTCCTAATTGATGTGGAAGCCTTTTAAGAGGAACTTCCAGTATCTTTTAAGCTTGTTTTTTTCCGTGTTTAGTAGTCTTAATATACTAATGAATTAATTGTTACTACTTTAAACATAAGTGACCTGAATTAAATCTTATTTTCCAAGGATTTTCCTATGGTTTCTTTTAAAACTCTTCACGTTTATGTATATAAATATATGTGTGTATATATATATATGTATATAAATACATACATTTATAAATATGAATTAGTAAATATTATTATCCTTACTTAAAAATACTTATTATTTTCTAAGTATTTTGTATAATACACTAACCTAGCTAATTTTTATTTTTTTATTCTTTTATTTTTATTTTTTTTTAAAGATTTTATTTATTTATTTGACAGAGATCAGAAGTAGACAGAGAGTCTGGCAGAGAGAGAGAGGAGGAAGCAGTCTCCCTGCAGAGCAGAGAGCATGATGCAGGGCTCGATCCCAGGACCCTGGGATCGTGACCTAAGCCGAAGGCAGAGGCTTTAACCCACTGAGCCACCCAGGCGCCCCATGACCTAGTTAATTTTTAGATATTAAAATGGGCTGTGGACTTATATTAAAGCATGTTTTATTTATATTTTAAATTTATGATTAAAATTTGCTATAAATGTTGAAAATGCAAATATTATTATACTAATAAAACAAATTATAGAATCTCCTAAAACAACTTATTAGCTTCTGTTAGAAATACTGAAAGACCCAGTTAAAAAATTAAATGTTGCGGGATGCCTGGGTGGCTCAGTTGGTTGGACGACTGCCTTCAGCTCAGGTCATGATCCCGGAGTCCTGGGATCGAGTCCCGCATCAGGCTCCCAGCTCCACGGGGAGTCTGCTTCTCCCTCTGACCTTCTCCTCGCTCATGCTCTCTCTCACTGTCTCTCTCTCAAATAAATAAATAAAATCTTTAAAAAAAAAAAATTAAATGTTGGAATAGGTATAGCATTAATGATATCATGCCTTCTGTTCCTAATTACTGAGAGTTATTTAAAGAGAATGCCAGTAAAACAAACTATTGCATATTATGTACAGTAAAATAATTCTGAAGAAAGTCTGGGTGCAGTTTGGTTTTTAAATGTAAACATTTTCTTTACAGTAAAATAATTCTGAAGAAAGTCTGGGTGTAGTCTGGTTTTTAAATGTAAACATTTTCTTTACAAATTATTACTAACTTATGGGAATTTTATAGATGTTTTCATTTAGCAAAGAATATTAAAATTATGTGCTCCAATCTAGAAGCCAAGTCATAATACCATGGGTGAAATTTTGCCTGAAGATCATGTGTCTCATATTATAACCACAGGGACACCTAGAATTAGGAAGAGCTATAGTTCGGGTGCCTGGATGGCTCAATCGGTTGAGTGTCCAACTTTTGTTTTTGGTTCAGTCATGATCTGGAGGTTGTGAGATCAAGCCTGGTGTCGGGCTCCGTGCTGAGTGTAGAGCCTGCTTAAGAGTCTCTTGCTCGCAGGGTGCCTAGGTGGCTCAGCGGTTAAGTGTCTGCCTTTGGCTCAGGTCATGATCTCAGGGTCCTGGGATTGAGCCCCGCATTGGGCTCTCTGCTCAGCAGGGAGCCTGCTCCCCATCTCTCTCTGCCTGCTTCTCTGCCTGCTTGTGATCTCTCTCTCTCTGTCAAGTAAATAAATAAATAAATAATCCTTAAAAAATTATTTAAAAAAAAAAGAGTCTCTTGCTCCTTCTCCCTCTGCCACTCATCCTGCTTGTGCACGTGTGTGCTCTCTCAAATAAATAAATAAGTCTTAAAAATAAAAAAAGAAATAGCTATGGTTGATTCATTTTATAATGTTGCCACTAACAAAATGTTAAAATAATTTTACTTAAACTGTTAGTAAGCTAAGTTTTGGAGCAACCTCTATTTATAAAGTTTGACTTCAGATTATGAATTTATAATATGTATATTTTATTTCTTCAGTGCCAGGATTAAGAGATCTCCCTGTGAAATGCAACATAATTTAAGACTTAATATCAAAGTATTCTATTTATTTATTCAGTTACTGGATATTTTGTTTTGCAGAAAATGATGAAGGAATGTATGGTGAGACTTATATATTGTGAAATGCTTGGATATGATGCTTCCTTTGGCTACATACATGCAATCAAGTTGGCACAACAAGGAAACCTTTTAGAAAAAAGAGTAGGTATGTATGTGTGTAAGGTTTTTGTACTTAATGTTGCACTTAAAGTGCCAGGAACTAGGTAAAATCAATGATGGTGAGTATATAGGGTGTTTTTAGAAAACTGCCTTGTAATTTCCAAAGCTTTAAAAGAGAACACTTCAAAAACTCAAATCTGTAAGTGAAATTACTCTTACTGATCCATAGCATTATGGGGTTATGGAGATTAAAAATTACCTATTTTTGTGATTGTTGGATGACTGACTGTATTTGTCAAAACTCATTAAGGCATACACTTAAAAATGAGTGCATTTTCTTGTGTGTAAATTATATCTCAGCAAAGCTGATTTTAAATTCTGCCTGACCTCATCAATTCAATGATCAGAAAAGTTTCCTTATAGAATAAAAAGTGAAATTGACTTGAATAATTTAAAATATACTCTTCTTCGTTTCATAAATGTTAGCTGTGAGGATTAGAGGTATCTCTTAAAAAGTTTTGTCTTCTTAATATTAGGGCTATTAGGAGATATCCTTTTAAATAAGGGCTTAAATCTTTTGCTCATGTAGGTTTAGCTGTGTATCAGAATCCAAGAAGGAAACACGTGAGAGTATTATAGGAGTACAACATGTTCTTTATTCAAAACAGTTGATAATGTCATGTTTTCAAGGACCAGCATTCTTCACAAATTATATTCACCTCTGTCAGATGATGGGGTGGAGGAGAGAGATATTTTGGGGAAGATTTTAAGACCAGGTGCACCCAGTATTCTATTTATTGAAACTCACTCCACTCTTTGAGATTTGTTGTATTCTTCCCTCCAAGGGGAATGTCTTCTGGCATGCTGTCTGTCCCTCATTGTACTCCAAATCAAGTTTTACTCATTTGTGATTACCTGGATGGCTTTTACCATCTGTTATCTTATGATGTTGCCTTTTCATATATTAATGTTTTATTAATGTTTTTAGCTCTCTAACTAATTCTAAGATCCCTAAAGGCAGGGAAAATTTGAAAACAATAGGCAGTCAATATGAAATGGTTGGTGCTGTGATTTTGTATAGCTGTTGCTATGTTGTGCTTCTTAGACGGTCATATAATTTTTTTCATTTTCTACTTAATTTTATTTTAAAAATTGTTCAAAAGTTAGGTCCTTATAAAAAGGTATAATCAGGGGCGCCTGGGTGGCTCAGTGGGTTAAGCCGCTGCCTTCGGCTCAGGTCATGATCTCAGAGTCCTGGGATCGAGTCCCGCATCGGGCTCTCTGCTCGGCAGAGAGCCTGCTTCCCTCTCCCTCTCTCTCTCTCTCTGGCTGCCTCTCTGTCTACTTGTGATTTCTCTCTGTCAGATTAATAAATAAAATCTTTAAAAAAAAAAAAAAAAGGTATAATCAAAGAAGTCTGACTTTTATCTCTGACCTCTCTTACCCAGTTTGTTCCTTAACTCCTATAGGTAACATTTTCATTAGTTTCTGATTAATCTTTCCATTGTTTTTTTTGTAAAACAAGCAAATGCACCGGTATACTCAAACACTCTCTCTTATGCAAAAGATAACATGGCTATCTAGATTATTCTACACCTTGTTTTGAAATCTTCATACTTCTATACAGTTGCATCATTTTCATTGGATGGATGGATAGGCTATAGTTTTTTCCATCAGGTCTCTGTTGGTAGACATATGGGTTATTTTTTATTTTTTGCTCTTGTAAATAATGTTGCAGTGAATAAGCTTGTACAGGTGTTATGCATAATTATGAAAACTTATTTTAACAGAGACCTCAGAGTCATTTTTATTGAGGTTTATGGTCTTAGGGAAATATTTTATTGCCATGTGGAAAGACATTTATCTATAGGTATTGACATTTTTTATGTGTGCTAATGAGTAGAAATTTTTTTTTAAGATAACTTTATTTATTTATTTAAAAGTTTTTATTTATTTATTTGAGAGAGACAGTGAGAGCGAGCATGAGAGGGAGAATGTCAGAGGGAGAAGCAGACTCCCTGTGGAGCTGGGAGCACAATGTGAGTCTCAATCCTGGATCATGACCTAAGCTGAAGGCATTGCTTAACCAACTGAGCCACCCAGGCACCCCTAAGATAGCATTTAAACCTTTTATATGTCTTCACTCTGGTGCTATTGCCTCTTCAGCTTTCCTGAGATGTATAAGACTAATTTTGTTGCTTTCTCTGATGGAGACACCTTCTTATTTTTTTTTAGAAATATAATTGAATAAAATACATTTTGGTACATTAAATCAGACATGATGTTAGGTGCTTTATCTTGGGAGATAGGACAAAACTGAGGCTTAGAAAGGTTAAGTCACTTGTCTAAGGTCATACAGCTAATAAAGGGTGGATCCTGAATGTAAACCCAAGTATGTATGAGTCAAAGCTTATATTCTTATTCTATGTTACACTTTTATATCAAACATATTCCTTAATCATAGTCATTATTCTTTTCTTCTGGAAACTTTTCATCTTTTGAGTCACCAAATATTCTCTCCCCTATTTCCTGAGAGTCAAAATAGTTAAGGATATTCTTTGTAACAGATAAAATTAAGGTTTTCTTGAGATGGTCTTTGAATTTGTTCATCTTCTCATACCCTGATATTGGTGACTTGAGTGTGGGTGATATCTTGGCTGATCACATGAGTTCTCAGCATTCTGTAAGACCTAATCTCTTTAAATGCTCCCTAATGTTTTTCTCATCTCTTTTTTGCCCCTGGTTATAGTCTTTTTTCTTTGTCATGGTGCTACTTCTTGGTTGTGAGAATAGGTGGTTTCTAACAGCTTTCCCATGATTCCCAGCAGACACACACACAGTGTGTGGATAATGGTGAGGACAGTTAGACTCCCTAATGAGAGGACTGAAAGAATTGAGAAGAATGGAAAACAGTGAGGATGGAAGTCAGGGAATAGGACCTCAGTGTAAACTGTGTGGAGAGACAGGACAGCATAGGGATTAAAACATAAGTTAACTCCTACTGACTGGGTTTGAGTGCTGGCTCCACCATGTACTAGCCATAGACTTTGTGCAGTTACCCTTTATGGGCCTCATATTCTTTTGGGGGATAATAAGACTTCATAGAGTGGTAAGGATTGAATGAGGTGAGGCTTGTAATGTACTGATCCATAGTAACTGTCTAACAAATATTTATCAGTATGAAGGGTGACAAGAAAGTGACATGGAGTATCTAGAGTCCATGTACATGCATCTGTCATAGTATTAATTTATGTCCTCAATCGTAAGATGTCCTTTTTAATATTGAAATAAAAATGCTTACTTAAATCAATGATTCCATTTAATGTGCTAGACAGTGTTTCTTTCCTCTACAACTGTTATTCCTTCAATAGTATATCTTCATATTGAGAAAATCAGGTATTGTTTATGGCTTAATTTATGATTTACATCATATGCAATGGTAGGGGGTGGCTCATTCAATAATAACAAATTGCCAGTAACTCCCTAGTAACTACAGTAGCTTTTAGTTTTTCAACAGTTGTATGTTTGATTACAAGATAGAAAATGTTTTGACTGATTGTGTAGAGATATGCACAGAAGATAGAAGATGTATTTCTTACGTCATTTATAGGACTTCAAGTTAGTACAGAGAACCTCTTTTCTGTTTCAGGTATATCCTGTGATACTTAATTATGAAAGATTTCAGGATGAAGAACATCTGAAATCTTCCTGAAGTTTTTGAACCTCATATTTTGCAATCTGTCTTTATAGTTAACCTGAAGCTGTTATCTTTGACACTTAAATTTTTAAATATATTATTGCTTTGTTTAATTTCTTGAGAAAAGTTCATTTTTATTAGGTAATAATGAGACTTTCCCCCTCCAATTTTATAGGTTATTTGGCTGTTTCTTTATTCCTACATGAAAATCATGAACTGCTGCTTCTCCTTGTGAATACAGTTGTAAAGGTACTATATTATATGTTGGTAAATATGAAGTCTGATATTAGTCTTCCAGGTATCTGACATTTTACCTCAATCATACTGAATTAGATATTTTTAGAAGAAGCCAGGCTTACAGAATGGGCTTAGAAAGATCTTTATTTTAAAAAATTAATTAATTTATTTTTAAACGATTTTATTTATTTATTTATTTGACAGACAGAGTTCCCAAGTAGGCAGAGAGGCAGGCAGAGAGAGAGGGGGAAGCAGGCTCCCTGCTGAGCAGAGAGCCTGATGCAGGGCTCAGTCCCAGGACCCTGAGATCATGACCTGAGTCCAAGGCAGGCACTTTAACCCACTGAGCCACCTAGGCACCCCTAGAAAGATCTTTTAGATCAGTTTCTGAGTTTGTAAAATGAGGCTAATAATAGACCTTAACCCAGTTGTAGGGGTTAAGTGAAACATTCTCCTACTGCTGTTATGGTTTCATTTGAAAGCAAATCTCTAGACTTTTATTGTTTTTATTTTTATTTTTTTAAAGACTTTATTTATTTATTAGACAGAGATCACAAGTAGGCAGACAGGCAGGCAGAGAGAGAGAGTGGAGGAAGCAGGCTCCTGGCTGAGCAGAGAGCCCAATGCAGGGCTCGATCCCAGGACCCTGATATCATGATCTGAGCCGAAGGCAGAGGCTTAACCCACTGAGCCACCTAGGCGCCCCGCAAATCTCTAGACTTTTAGTCAGATGCATGTTTCTGGCTGTTGTCTTTTTCTCTAGGATCTGTTCTGAATGTACAAATTAATTATAAAGTTAGTAGAAAACTATATACATGTAGGACCATTGCAATGTTGAACTCACTAACCCTAAATTTCAAGATTTGCACTGAATGTTTTGTTTGCTTAATCATTACATCAGGACTTGCAGAGCACTAACCTGGTAGAAGTATGTATGGCTCTTACTATCGTCAGCCAGATTTTCCCTCGAGAAATGATTCCAGCTGTTCTTCCATTAATTGAAGATAAACTTCAGCATTCTAAGTAAGTAAATTATTTGGGGGTACCTCTCTATACTATATATTTCAAAACAAAAATTTATACTAAAAATTTTATTATAACTTAATGCTGTCAGGGTGGAAGATATCCTTTGATTGCCAGATATAATGCAAAAATCCCTAATAGCATTGTCCTTCATTTTATGTGGGTTCGAGAAAATGCCAGGTAGCTTTCTAAATTTAAACTGAGAGGCAGTGAGGTTTAGTGTCAGGAATCCATGGCTTTTCTCCCAGTTCTACCACTAACCAGCAGTGGTCCTCTTTTTCCTTTGGCTATATGGGGTTGGTTGAAGCATGTTAGTTTTCACAGAGTTGTTTTGAGGATAAAGTGACATAATGGAAAAAATCTGGTAGTGGTTCAAGAGCTATGAATGCAGACCTTCAGTGTGTTGAGGTTGCTTTCATAGCAAAATTGTAGTGTTCAAATTCTATTTTATAGCAGAATGTATCCAGATAAACCTTAACTTACAGTATTTTGCTAATCCTATCTTATAAGATTCCTTAACTCTCCTTATCAGTTTGACTTACTTTTTCACAAGTTATTATTTTTTTTAAAGATTTTATTTATTTATCTAAGAGAGAGTGAGAGTGAGAGCAAGAGAGCACAAGCAGGGAGAGGGAAAAGCAGGCTGTCTGATGAGCAGGGAGCCTGATGTGGGACTCGATCCTGGGACTCCAGGATCATGACCTGAGCCGCAGGCAGATGCTTAACTGACTGAACCACCCAGGCGCCCCTTTTTGTTTTGTTATCTCATTTTTGTTCTGTTCTTGACGAAGTTCCGTAACTTTATAACCTTTAGAGCTAGGAAAAAGTTTGCAATCACTTTTTCCTTTTTTTTTTTTTTTTGGTGATTACAATATTTTAGTTATACGTACATTCTTAATATTTTTTGTTAATGTTTTATTTATGTCAGATGTGTGTTCAGAACAAATGGTGGCTATAGACAATTAATTACTGGAAATAAAATACAGTTTTTCTTAGATAATTACTGGTTGATCTGATCATAGCAGAGCATTATTTTTATGTAAATTTCTCTTATCCCCACTGTTTTGTGATAATTAAATACTTAGCCTTTGTGTGAAATCCTTCTGAGAACTGAATTTTTCCTTATTGCTCCTCATGTACTCTAATTTCAAATCCTGGCCTCTCCTGTTTTTCACCAGTTAGACTTTTTGAAACTCTGCTTCTGCCATTACGGCCATACCTAACTCCATGCAGAAGAACATGGGTCAGAGCTATAGGTAGGCCAGTGGATGTCACAAAGATGATGGTTGGCCTTGACTTTTGATTTCACCATGCCAGACCTATGGCCTCAATCCAGGTTTCCTGATGTCTTTTGTTGGTACCACCACAAAGGGCCAGGCCTGCAGATTCCTGAGCCTGTTGAGTGTTTACATTTCATCATCTCGTTTACCTATTCTTTCTCAGAACTGATATTTGTTAACCCTTAATAGCAATACATATACTGAGATGTAGTTTATAGGCACCATAGTATTAATAATATTGAGGGCAAATCTATTGTTAATCTGCTTTTGCTTTCTCTGGAAAAAGAATTTTCCGCCCTGGCATAGTTTGCCTAGGAAGGTAGTGAGTTGCTTGTTAATGGAAATTAAAAGAAGCTAAATTTGACATTTGTTAGGAATATTCTAAAAGGTATTTTTGAGTGGAACATATTGGATTGCATTGAATAATCTCAATTTTGAGATTCTATGATTTTTAGGTAACAGAAATACTTATTAAGGAATCCTAAAAGTAAATACTTCACTTTTGTGACACTTGCTGCTGTTATGAGCACTGCCAGCATAGCCTGCAAATATGCTATATATATATATATTTAAAGATTTTATTTATTTATTTATTTGACAGAGAGAAATCACAGTAGACAGAGAGGCAGGCAGAGAGAGAGAGAGAGGGAAGCAGGCTCCCCGCTGAGCAGAGACCCGGACTTGATCCCAGGACCCTGAGATCATGACCTGAGCTGAAGGCAGAGGCTTAACCCACTGAGCCACCCAGGTGCCCCACAAATATGCTATATTTATAAGGAGGCATGAGTGAGAATAACAAGGGATATACTTCCTTGGAAATTACAATAGAACATAGGATAGCAACTTCTCATTTTGCTTCTTGTGTGCTAGACATTATCTGTTAAAAATTAAGTGTAGGATTAGTGTGTACTTTCCTTTTCATTTTTTTTTTAAGGTTTTACTTGAGAAAGAGAGTGTAAGGAAGAGCAGGAAGAGGGTGGGAGGGATAGGCTCCCACTGAGCAGGGAGCCCAATGTGGGGCTTCATTCCAGGACCCCAAGATCATGACCTAAGCTGAAGGCAGACACTCAACCCACTGAGACACCCAGGTGTTCCTACTTTCCTCTTCATTGTAATGACATTTTTGAAACATGAGTTGGGCAAGGGGAAGAGTAACATCTTTTAATGTGAGTCTCCCTTTCTATTGCCCTGCCTCCCTAAAGTATTTGGAATATGCTTGCCCATGGTACAAAAAAAGAAATAATAGAAGGTAAAATATTAATGAGATTTCCAATATTAATAAAGAGACTGTTTATTAGTAGACAGAACTACCTTTATAAGTTAGAATTGTTGATTCTTTCCTAATTTCTAGAGAGAGGGCTTTCAAAAAATGGAATTAGGGAATTAAAGAGTTTATTCATATTGGGGAGGATATGAGATATGGTGAGTGCTGTGAAATGTGTAAGCCTGATGATTCACAGACCTGTACCCCTGGGGCAAATAATACATTATATGTTAATGAAAAAAAGTTTGTTTATTTTCCTTGTTTGTTCTGGTTTCAAAAATAATAAATGCATGCTTGTTACCAAAAATTATGTAACTACAGAAATGTATAACATGGGTGTTTAGTCTCTTGAGCTCTTACCTCCTGGAGATAACCACTTTTTATAGTTTAGTGGATTAGAATAAAGAAATGAACAAAAATGAGTAATTCTTTCTTTTTAGATTAAGGTAATAACTGCTATCTTGGAATCATTTCATCTACAATCTTTTCCAACTAAATGCCTGACAATTCAGATGGTTTGTTTAGATTTTATTTTTTATCTTTAGGGAGATTATACGAAGAAAAGCTGTTCTGGCATTATATAAATTCTATCTCATTGCTCCTAATCAAGTACAGCATATTCACATTAAGTTTCGGAAAGCACTTTGTGACAGAGATGTTGGGGTCATGGCTGCTTCTTTGCACATATACTTTAGGATGATTAAGGTAAGTTGGAAATTTTAGGAGATACTGAGCAGTTGCTATTAGAAAAAGGTAGTTATAAAAAAATGTTAATTATGGAATTAAATGGAAACTCAGATTTTTCAGTAAAATGCTGAATTAACATTTCAGGTTTTTATTACTGACTCTTTAATAGTAATTTTTGCAAGTTGTTTGATAGCATGAGTTGTAGGCACATTACAGAGTTAGTCTCTTTTTTAAATGACTAAGTTTTTTAAGTTACTAAAGACACATGGAAAAATGGTAGCTATAGGAGGTGATTGAAATATCCATATTTGTTGTTTTTCAAGCAGTGACTTTCTTTTAAATTAAATAACTTATATATCAGAGAGAGAGAGAGAGCACGAGCAGGGGGAGGGCCAGAGGGAGAAGGAGAAGTAGACTCCTTGCTGGGCGTGGAGCCCTACTTGGGGCCTGGTGTGTGGGGCCAGATTCTTGGACTCCTAGATTGTGACCTGAACTGAAGTCAGACATTTAACCAACTGAGCCACCCAGGTGCCCGAAGCAGTGACTTTCTTTCATACAACTTCATGAGAAGTCTAATGACCTTCTAGAAATAAGGAGAGCCAGTGCAAGGTATATAGACTACAGTGTTGACTCCTTACATTGATACTGTGTCAGATGTTAAAGGAATGTTGAATGGTATGGTAAACTTTTCTAAATGGTGATATAGATTTATACTAATTCAGCCCCAGTCGATTGCCTGAAAACCTTTGTATGTTTTATGTATATGTGAGAGACTTGATGACTATTATAAAACAAAATGGCATATTTATTGAATTCAGTTTACAATGACAGAATTGAAGATTGTGTTCATTTTTATGCATTGTGCTCCAAAATATATTGGTATAAAATAGATATTTGATGTTAAATCTTATTTTCCTCTAATGTTTACTAAACTTTGAAAGAGCTATTATTTCCCTTCCAAAAAGGTATCCTTGATAATGAAATTAAAAACTACAATGAAGAATCTGATGTTTACTTTGAGGAATGTGTATGTAATTTCCCCAGTTCAAGAGATTAGTCAGATAGATAATCAAAGCACACTCATTCAGAAACACAGGTATGTTTAAATACTGTAGGATTAATTAATTTTTAAAAGGCAGATGCACTGATTCTGGGAGGTTTGAATGTTTGAGTAGACTTGACTGCTATGAGCTCTTCCACCCAGAACACAGATCGTTTACATGAGAAGTCTTTTGCAAACAAAGTTCAGAGACTGCAAACAGGCCTTGATCTTCATCAAAAGTAGAAATAATGCCCCTTATCAGTGTACCTTTCATTCCCCTTTTTGATTTAATTGCTGATATTGGTTAGTAAAATTTCTATATAAGATATAATTATAAGAAATTATGAAATGTGATTAAGACTCTGTGTGGGTACAGGTAGCTATTGGTGGAAGTTTTTTGGGGAATGATTCAGCTTTGGATCAGGTAGCTAGAGCAGTTTCATCAAGGAGGAAATCTAATTAGATTGGAGTACTGTTTCATTAAATGTGCACCTGAAATTTCTAAGTGAACATATAGATATAATCTAAGTTAGATTCTGTATGGCATTTCAACCAGGTCTATTTTATATTTGTTAAGACATTAACAGAAGATTTTTTGTTTCATTTTTTGGATATAGGAGAATTCATCTGGATATAAAGACTTGACGGGGAGTTTTGTAACAATACTGAAGCAAGTAGTTGGAGGAAAGCTCCCAGTAGATTTCAATTACCACAGTGTGCCAGCACCATGGTTACAAATCCAGCTTTTGCGAATACTAGGACTTCTAGGAAAAGATGATCAAAGGTAAACTGTTCTAAGTAAACTTGATACCTTGATAGCCTTCATCTAGAAGTTTCATAAATCAGATTCTCCCAATGTTAAATAAACCGCCGTAGGAAGGATATAACAGGTTGCTAGGATAGGATAATCCTGGCTCTCTGCTTATCTAAATCCTGCTCATAGAGAAAGGGACCTCTGAGGCTCCATATCTTTCATGAAGTTTCTTAATCATTCTAGTTTAGGGATTGGGAAACTTTCTGGGCCAGAAAGTTTCAGACAATAGGGCCAGACAATAAATATTTTAAGCTTTGTGGGTGTATGTTGTCTCTTGCAGCCATTCAAGCCTGCTATTGTATAACTCAAAATGACAATCCATAAATGAATGAACATTGCTGTGTTCCAAAAAAATTTATGGATGTTAAACCTGAATTTCATATAATCTTTATGTATTGTGAAATATTCTTTTGATCTTTTTCCCCCAATCATCTAAAAATGTGAAAACCGTACAAAAACAAACATCCAGCCAGGATAGGCCTGCAGACTTTAGTTTGCTGACTCTTGCTCTGGTTGGATGTGAGTGCTTCATTTTAATTCATTTGTCTAAGTTACTCTTTTTTTTTTTAATATAATTTTTATGGGTGTCTTTTCAATGATATATATTTTGCCATAGTTTTCAAACTTACAGAAAAGTTCCAAGAACAGTACAAGAAGCTTCCTTAAACCCTTTTCCTAGAGACATCAATTATTTGCATTTGTGTTATTATTCTTTATCACTCTCTATATATTTGTGTGTGTGCCACATATTTTAAAATTTTTTTCCTGAACTGTTCAAGAGCAAGCCCAACTAAATTTTAGTTCCCTTGAGAGCAAGGACCATGGCTTGAGTCCTTAATGTGTTTCTCTCTTAAGAAAATATTTGCAAAAATAATTTTGCTAATCGGTGTTTTGACTTTATGAGAAATGGTTCTTCTCTGTGCATTTGGGTACCTTCTAATTCTTTAGCCTGTCTTTAGGAAGGGATTGTCTTCTAGGCTCTTGCTCCTCCTAGTGCCTTGTCAGTGTCATGTCAGTTTGTATTTCCCTGGAGCTCCTAATGAGAGCCAATTGGACTGTATCACTCCTGGTATTGCTATGTTACTTTTTCTGTGTTTCTGAATCTCAATTCCTGATGAAACCTAAGTGAAAAAACTGGAGGTGATGGGAGTAGATATGCACATTACAAATGTTTGTCCTAATTTTATTTTATATAATCCAGCATCTCCTGTTGTGTGGCTCTAGTTGGAGTTCACTGGAATTCTGTTTTAAAATCATGAATTTCATGGTAATGCAACTAGACCTTACTGGTCTAAAAAGATCCAGTGACTTTGGAGGCATTTAGTGAATTTACTAAATTCATTAACTCATTATTTTTCTTACTTCCTTTATGGATGAATTTAGGGATTATGTACAAAGTTACAAAGCTTATGTACAAAGAGAGTGCTTACCTCCAGAGAGCTCAGTTGAATAGAATTAGGCTCAGTGAAATGAATAAAGAGGGAAACTCTTATGATGTTGTGGAACATTAGAATATTTTCTCCTTTTTTGTCCCAACTCTGACATTTTCTGTTAACACAAATCTTGTATTTCTTAAACCACGCTTAGCTCAGTGTGGCAAGTAAAAATGTTATTTTATAACAGGATTCCAGTGTATTTAATTGAAAGAGCTAATTTACTGGAAAAGTCTTTTTATATTTATATTCTTTTGTCTGTTTGAATATTTTCTTGTATTTTATAGCATTCTTTGTCTTAGGGTATTAATGTTGCTTGATCATGTCTGCAGATGTTTCCACATTTTCATGTGGTTAATTATGACTCTTATGCCAGACATTGGCTTTTAAAATATAGAAGACTAGACTGTAATCTAGGTGTAGAATTACCAAATTTGGGGTGAGGGGGAGGGTTGTAATGTCTGCTTTGTGGTTACTGTCTAGAAAAAGTGCTTACACAATAAAATGAGGGATTTTAGAATATGGTTCTGGATTCCCACTGGGTAGTTACCCTTTAGTCAAGACAGAATAAAAGCACATGCACTTCAGATTAAATTTTATAACTGTATATTTGGAAAAAAGAAATTTTCTGAAAAAGGTGTAACATACATCACAAGTTATTTGTGTCGCCTCACATTATTTTGATCTCTTTGTTTGTTTTACAGTGTAGTTTCTCTGCAAGACTACTCTGTGTATTGTATGTGATGTAGTTTTTTTTCTGTTATTGCTTTTTGAATCTGAAACAGAAATGCCAGTTGAGAAGCCATAGTTTCACACTGACCTCTTGCAGAAGATTTTTCTAGGTTGGGAGGCAGAGTGCTCTACAAAGCACTGCATTTTCTTATAGTATCTACCTCAGCCCAGTTACTGTTAACTGTAATCAGTAACCACAAAGATACAGGAATGATAGAAACCCTTTTCATAAGATGTGATCTCTTCATATTTAATGTAAATGAAAGTTGAAATTTTTTTTCCAGAGAACCTGGTGCTATTCAAAGAAAGACTACTGTTTGAATATTTTTTAAAGACTGTGTGGTTACCATCTGGAATAATCTGGATGTGTGACATTTTACAGTAGTAATTTGAAACAGGTAGCATATTTTACTATAAATAAAATTATAAAGATATTCAAACAGAAGCCTGATTATAGACTAGGTACAGGTAGAGGAAAGAGTTGATTGACTTTAGTTAGCTTTGATAAAGCAGGGAATTAAACTCATGAAAAAGAACAAATGTAATCTTAAAGAAGTGAAGTTCTATTAAGTTCATAAAATGAATTTCTTTCACTTCTTTTCTGTAGATCCTCAGTTTTAAAGAGAGAGAAGTTTGAAAAACTGTTTTATTGAGTTATAATACTATAATTCTACTGCAAATAAAATATCTTTTAAACAGGACAAGTGAATTAATGTATGATGTTCTTGATGAATCCTTACGAAGAGCCGAGTTAAATCACAATGTCACATATGGTAGGTAACATATGTAAATGCTACTCTAATGATTAACAGTGTTTTCCAGGAGTGTAACAAAATGTGTGTTAGAATACTATAAATTCCAAAAGAATTGTATATGTTAATTTTTAAAATGATTCTTTGGGTTATTATTTTTCAGTGCAAGCATTAGATAACTAACAAATAATTTGAAATTATGGCATTATTTAAAATGTTGACCTAAATTCATTATTAAAGTTATCTCTCTCTTTTCTAATTATTTCATTTTTTAAGAGAAATTGTTTTTATATTGAAAGTATTCACTAAACATCTAATTGACTATAAGCATAACCCAGTAGGTCTGTTCCATACTTAGGAAGACAGTTCTCAAATAAATCAGTCAACTGGTCATCAAATATTGCTTAAATTTCTGTTTTTTGTCAGGCCCTGTGCAAAGTGCTTAGAATACAGTTGTGAATAAAATAGTATTATCATTGACCTCACAGACCAGATGGAAAAGGACAGGTGATATAAATGTTACAAAGGAGAATTATAGGGTGCTGTAGCAGCCAGCTATAAGTGAGAGGAGAAACAGGAAGATTTTTCTGGAAAAATGATATTTAAGAAGTCAACTGAAGGAAGAGAAGGGTATAGACAAAGACGTATAACATATATACGTATATAACAATATTTATATATGTGTTGTATACAGTTTTATAAAGTAATCTAATAATACGAGATGAGCAATTTGGAGGTGGAGAACTTAGGAACGTAACCAAAAAACTTCCACTCTTAATAGCCAGAGGGAGGAACTTTAGTTCTTTATTGATTACTTTGAAAAAGCTCAGTAAAGAAATTGGGGTATTTGGAAGTATTCAGAAGCAAAATAAAACAGTTTGAATTTTGCATGCTCTGGAGAAGACCAGTAAAGAGACATTGAGAGAGTAACTCAAATGAGAAGTCATTTCTTAATCTAGTAAAATCTAGTAAAATACTGTGAAGTAGGGGCGGAAGACCATTACTTGTTCTTCAAGACAGTGGTAAACTGTGGATCTTTAAAGACAATGATTGTAGAAACGTAGGATTGACTAGGGGGCAGAAATTGCATTAGTTTAACTGTAAGAAAAGTGCTTGACAAGGATGGAGTAGGAATAAGGAGAAAGGATTGCAGTATAAGACTAGTACAGGGATGATAATGCACATAAGGAATTGAGATGGTAAATTTTGAAGGATAGATTTATGTTTTGCACATATAAATGGTAATTAAGGCAATAAAAGTGGTTTATTCATTTTTTCAACCAGCATTTATTGGAAGGCTTACAGAACAAAAACTTGATCCGTAAACCAGGTACAGATTGAGGAAAGAGTTGATTTATTTCTCCATGCTGAGTCTGGGAGATTAAAGGAAAAGGAGATAGATACAGTCCCTACTCTTAGGAGTGTATAGCATAATGATCAGTTGGTATTATCTAGGATCCTGCTATGTAATGAGAACAGTCAGGCCAGAGGTAAGGATGAACCTTGCTGGCACAGGTGGTTTGGCTAGGAACTGTCAGAAGCTCTAGAGAAGTGCCAGTCTTTGCAGGCAGCCAAGTTAAAATGTTTTGCTTGAGATATAATTAGCATATAGGGTAAGAGTTTAAAAGGATCTACTTTTTTTTTTCTTACAGAAGGCTTTTTGATTTTTTTTTTTTTTTTTGGTAATTGACATTTCAGCTTTAATTTTATTTTCTTAAATAGGTAATATATGCACATGGTTCAAAATTCAAAAGGTACACAAAGGTATACAGTGAACAGTAAGTGTTCTTTTGACCCTTACCACTCACCACCCAATTCCCCTTTTTGGATCTAGCCATTGTTACCCGTTCCTTTGGTTTGGAGAATGCTGTATACCTGAGGGAATATTTTTTAATGTTCTCCACTAGGGCACCTTTCCTTTATTAAGTTTCTGGGACCAAAACCAACAGTTTGTTTCTTTGTAGGCTGTCAGTCCAGTGTTCATCTTACCATGGAAACCTTATGGTTTCTTTTATTTATTTCCTTTATTAATCTTTCCATTGTTAATCTCCCTCCCTTTTTGTATTGATATGGTTTATAACTTACAGTGATTTTATCAATGGTAGACTGTTCTTTAGTAGTGCTAACATAAAAATTTTTTTGCTTACGGATGTGAATTTTAAATTATGAACTTCATAAGAGAAGAAACTGTGTCTATCCCAGGATCTGGTACTAGATTAATCAATGAGTAATATATTTTATTGGATTAAAGGAAAAGAAGATTACTTTTTATCAGTTATCTGATTGAATTTTAGTCTTTATACTTTCTAAACCATATTTTTATGACAGTTCCGTTATTATAACTTACCTTACTGTTAAATTAAGATATAAGTCACATCAAAGACATTTATTGACTACTGTTATGTACCAGGCATTGTACAAAGTGATATAGAGCATATGAGGAAGTGTAAAATACAATCTTTGCCTTCAAGGAATTTACAATATAATGGAAGAAATAGCTTATTTATGAAAGCCTAATACCAGTATAAGGTAGAATGCTATGTGGTGGGGGGTGGTGCAGGGAATAACCAGAGGTGGTAGAGATCACTGTGGGCCTGAGAACACACATAAGGATTTATTGATGTAATGGGGCCCTGAAAGGTAGGTAGGATTCAGATAGCCAGAAGGGAGATTTAGGGGGTCTAGGCAGAGGGAACATGAGAGAGGGTGCAGAAGTGGGGATGTGCAAAACTGTTTCAGAGAATATTGACTTACCAGCAGCCTGCGTGGACAGTTCATAGTGGGAGCAGTGGAAAGGCCATATTGCAGAGGTCCTCTCAGGGGAACCAGATGAGTTTGGACTTTCTACTGTATACATCCAGAGATACGGGAGTTTGGTAGGCAAGGTACTGATGAGAGTAACATTTTTAGTAAGCTATTTAGTAAATTGGGAGAATTCTATAAAATGGAGTACAAGGAACAGACCATCAAAAGTAGATAGACATGCATTTCCCTGTTTTTCCCAGTTAGTGTGTAATATTTGTAAATTTAACATATGACTCTGAAAGATGGAGAAATGAAGGTGGACTGGTTAGAGACCTTGGGATACAAGAAACAGTACCATAGTGAGTACCCTGGATTTTCTTTTTGCCTCATAGTCCTGAGACTGGGTACTGGAGAGCCAGCATCCTGGAAATTCTGACAGGCACAGACAAAAATGCCCCAAGAAAAAAGCCTGCTGTCTAGCCAAAGGAAAGATAAGAAAAAGGCAAAATAGCAAGATAGAAAACTTTTAGACAGTGGCCTTGCATTCTAGCCAAGCATCACAAAGAACAAATTGTGTTATGGCAGAAAAAACTAAGTGGGAAGCCAGGAATTCCACCACATCAGGTGTAACCAGCTTCCCAACCCTCCCCTGAACTTGTGGAGAAGTCTGAGAGAAGAGCCAGAATTTCATCTGTGCCAGGTGTTGCCAGGTGCAACCCTCCCTTGCATTGTCAGCGGAGATGATGTGGGGAGCCTGGATTTAGCATAGTTAGAAATAGGGGGTTAACGAAGTACCTGTCCTCTCTTTGCTGGGGTGGTGTTAGAAGAAGTCTGGTGGAGAGTTGTAGCCTTCATCACTGGTCAGGCATGCTCAGGCCACTGTCGGTGGTGGCCATGTACTTAGGAAGTAATGCTCCTTCCTTTCCCAGGCAAGATAGTATCAGCAGATGTTCCTGTCCCCCATCACCTTGTCCAGAACAAGGAACCCTTGCTTTTCCAAGTGTCAAAGGAGGCAGAGTGGAGAACCTGGGCTTCCATCCCATTGGTGGTACCCACATCTCCCTGCCAGAGTGGGGTCAGTAGATAGAGACTTACTTCGTATGAAAGTAGAGTCTAGTCTGAAGGATATGGTATCAGTGGAACTTTGAATTTTTTGTGTAATCCAGCCCAAAATACCCATGATAAAATTAGAGTATCATAAATGTTAGAATGTTATTAATTTTTAACTTGGTAATCTTTACTTGATATTTGGTTTGGATCTGGGTTGCTCTGGAAGAGAAAACAAAACTTTGCATTGTGTTTTTATGTTTAGAAATCCTCAGAAGCACTTTTTTGAAACCACTGTAGAGGGGAACCAGGAGGGTGGCTGCTATTTCATTTTACGGACTTATACTCAGGTTTTTGTGGAGTTGTGGAATAGAGGAATTTAGGTCCAGTGGAAAAATAATCTAAAGGCCTGTTAAATTCTTTTTCAGCTCATTTATGCCTAAGTTGACTAATAAATGGAATTTTCTAACTATTAATTTTACCTGTACCAGCTTTCCAGAAGTTTTATAATCATCTAAATAAGTTTAGATTTTAGGTAAGTAATGAGAAGTTTTTGTAGTAACACAATCTTCTAGCAGCAGAGTTTTGAATGGCAGGAATCTGTAAAGGAAGCCATGTCAGTTACAATAGAAAATGGAGCATCATTATTTTTTTTTCAAAGATTTTTATTTACTTATTTGAGAAAGAGCGAGAGTGCATGAGTGGAGAAAATAGGCTTTCTGCTGAGCAGGGAGCCTGATGCGGGACTAACTCCCAGGACCGAGGGATCATGACCTGACCTGAAGGCAGATGCTTAACCGACTAAGCCACCCAGGTGCACCAGCGAAGCATTATTAATATTATTATTATTTTTGCGAAGCATTATTTTTAAAAAAGATTTTATTTATTTATTTGACAGAGAGAGAGAGGTCACAAAGGCAGAAAGGCAGGCAGAGAGAGGGGAGGCAGGCTCCCTACTGAGCAGAGAGCCTGATGCGGGGCTGAATCCCAGGACCCTGAGATCTTGACCCTAGCCAAAGGCAGAGGCTCAACACACTGAGTCATCTAAGCACCCCCGCAAAGCATTTTTTTTAATCTTACTTAGGACTGGCTGGTTAGTTCAGGGTTTGGTAAACTTTTTCTTAAAAGGGTCAGATAATAAATATTTTAGGCTTTGTATGTAATATAGGTTTCTGTCATAAATTCTCCTTTTTTTGCTTTTTTCACAGCTTTAATTTTTAACATTTATTTTTATTTATTTATTTATTTATTAAGAAGATTTTATTTATTTATTTGACAGAGATCACAAGTAGGCAGAGAGGCAGGCAGAGAGAGAGAGAGGGAAGCAGGCTCCCTGCTGAGCAGGGAGCCCGATGCGGGACTCGATCCCAGGACCCTGAGATCATGACCTGAGCTGAAGGCAGTGGCTGGACCCACTGAGCCACCCAGGTGCCCTATTTTTATTTTTTTATAGATTTTTGTTTTAGAGAAAGAGAATATGAGCAGGAGGGAGGCGTGAGGAGCAGAGTGGGAGGAAAGGGAGGGAGAAAGAATCTCAAGTCAACTCTCCATTTAGTGGGGAGCTCAGCATGGGGCTCAGTCTCAAGACCCTGAGATCATGACCTGAGCCAAAACAAAGAGTCAGATGCCCAACTGACTAAGTCACATAGGTGCCCCTTTTCCACAATGTTTAAAAAATGTAGCTGTATACCTGAAACTAATATAAGTTATATGTTGATTTTATCTCAGTTAAAAAAAATGTGAAAATCAGTCTACAGGCTTGCAAAAGTAGGCCAACGGCTGGATTTAGTATTGGTTTATCCACTCCTGCCTTAGTTGGTTAGTCACTTGACGAAGCCTCTCTTTGTTTAGTTCACTAAGTCATAACGTCTACTCTTTCCATAGCACAGAGTGAGGACATTTCACAGCACAACATCTGAATATACAGAGTATCTATTTGGTTGATTTAAAAATTTTTTTTTTTTATTTTTTAAAAAGATCTTATTTATTTTGAGAGAGCACAAGTAGACAGAGTGGCAGGCTGAGGGAGAGGGAGAAGCAGGCTCCCCGCTGAGCAGCGAGCCTGATGAGGGGCCTCAGTCCCAGGACCTGGGATCAAGACCTAAGCCGAAGGCAGCCGCTTAACTGACTGAGCCACCCAGGCACCCCTCTTTTTAGGTTAAATTAACTTACTTTGTAGGTTTTCCTTTAAAGTCCTTTCCCTTCTTAAAGAGAACTTTATACTTCTGGTTTCTTTTCTCTCTTTCTTTCTCTGTAGAAGGGGTTCATATAAAGCTTTTTATGCAAAATTTAGACTTGAATCAATTGATGGGCAACTTAGCAGTATAAAACATAGCTAGTTGAATATTCAAGATCTGTCTTGTACACACAAAAAGTATCCGATTGTTTTGTTTTAGGCTTTTGGAACTAGAGAAGAAATGATGCTATCAAGGACACTTGGATATGCTTCAGCTTGTAGTAGAACTGTTGAGTTTGCTGAGTCTGTGTGTCACTTCTCATTACTGTGATTCCACAGCACATGCAGGATGTAATGATACTTCACTGGTTCTCTACTGTGGCGAACCTCCAGCTCCTTGACTTAGGCTCTTCAAAAGAGCTTGAAAAACATTTTAGTGTCTACTTTGATCATCTGTCATATTTATCAGATGTTTAACTACGTTAGAAAATCAAATTTGAACACTACCAAGATGTTCAGTTGATGGTTCGAGGTTCTTTGAGGTTGCCTTTAAAGAATTGACTTGAGGATTTTTATGAAGTGGTCTTACTTTGAAGCAAATGCTAGAACATTCCAAAATAATTATATTAAAATAAACTACATATATTGTTTCTTTGTGTGAGTGGTAGGAATTGCCTGAGAACAAATTATTTTAAAACATTGAAGGAGTGTTGGAAATATATGTTTATATAGAAACAATGAATATATTACCTATGTGTCCATTAGAATGTGAGCTCCTTAAGGGCAGGAGTGTTTGTCTTTTTTCCATGGCTGTGTCCATTCTATTACAACAATGCCTGGCACATAGGAGGTGTTCAGTAAATATTTGTTGCATGAGTGAATTCATCATTTTTATCTATTAATAGGTAATTCTCTTTAGAGTGTGCTGTGGTAGCATAATCCTAATAACTGTGTAAGCCTGAAAACAAAGTTCCTATCTTTGAAAATTTTTTATAAGTAAGATTTTTTACTAAAACTGACCTTTTAATTCATTTGTTTTGCTGTGAGTTCTGTACAAGTATGTTCTTTTACTATGCCTTAACATGATCCCTGATATTTTATATTTTCTTTCTCTAGCTATTCTGTTTGAATGTGTACATACAGTTTATTCTATTTATCCTAAATCAGAATTACTTGAGAAGGCTGCCAAGTGCATTGGAAAATTTGTTCTGTCACCTAAAATAAATCTCAAATATTTAGGTAAGATGATTAGATAATTTTTTATAAAAAAGATTTTACTTATTTATTAGAGAGAGAGAACACGCATGCACACACGCATGCATCCAAGGGGAGGCGGAGAGCAGAGGGAGAGAGAATCTCAAGCAGACTCCCTGCTGAGGGTAGAGCCTGACACAGGGCTCAATCTACTGACCCTGAGATCATGACTGAAGCACCCAGGTGCTCCAAGATGATTAAATAATTTTGACAGAAATTACAAAGAGGGCTCTTGAAATTTGCTGGGTATTTGTTTCCAGTCAATTGTATAACATAATCTTTGTTTCTAGGACTGAAGGCTCTTACCTATGTTATCCAACAGGATCCCACTCTGGCTCTTCAGCACCAGATGACAATAATTGAGTGCTTAGACCATCCAGATCCCATTATTAAAAGAGAGGTAAACTGGTATTTTGAATAGTGTATGCAAAGTGTTAGAACTTTTAAACTTTTTTTTGGTATTATGGAGAGAATAAAATAGTGGGCAGTGTGTGTGTGTGTGTGTGTGTGTGTGTGTGTGGTGTATTTTAACTTTTGAGTATATTTTATTCTAAAATTTAAGGACCTTTTCTAAAAAGTCCTTTTATCAGTAGCCTCACAAATGGATTTAAACTATGAGCTGGAGGAATTAGGTCCAGTTACCTGTATGGCTTCATTAATATCTTTTTGGTCCAAAACTAAATTCTATTTCCAGGTCTTTCTGTCAATACAATTTAAGGTGTAATTTATGGCTATTAATATTTTTTCATATTCTCCTTAATATCTGTAAAGTGGGCTAATGAATTCTCTATTAAATATGTAGGACTATTGAGAAAATTAATAAAGATACCCCAAAATTATTTGAACTGCTTGGAAGGAAAGGTGTATAATTTACTTAATTTGTTTCAACTTTTTCCTTTTGTAAGCTAGCTTCATTGTCCACTTAAGTGTCTGTATAAGTATTTCTGTTAATATTCATTAAAGAAATCAGTTTGTACCTTCATTTAAAATGATTATGTGGGACCTATGAGTGTTTATTTTTATTTTTGATTTTAAAAATTTATTGAACATCTAAATTACTTAAGTGAGTTAAAAAAGTTTATTGAAAGAACACTATTTCATTAAGCAATTGCAATTTTAAAATATAAGATTATACATTCTGAATTTTAAAAGATGCTGTTTCTGAAAAAAATATTTCTGAGAAATTGTCACATATATATATATATATATATATATATATATATATATATATATATTTGTTTTGAGAGAGAGAGAGCAGAGAGGGAGGGACAGAGGGAGAGAGAGAGACTCTTAAGGCTCCAATCTTAGCATGGAGTCTGAGGTGAGGCTTGATCTCATGACCCTGAGATCATTACCTGAGCTGAAATCCCGAGCTGGATGCTTAAATGACTGAGCCACCCAGGTGCTCCATATTTTTTCTTTTTGAATTCATGTTTTTAATAATCTGAAAATTGTTATCTACCTCAAATGAATCTGGGAAGTTTACAGATATACTAATTTCTATGTGTAGGCATCATAGAAAAGTGATAAGGCACCAAAGGACAGTAACTAATAATTATATGGCTCTTCCACTTTGAACAGGTATAGGGCATACATTTTCTTTGTGTGATTGGCTACTAAATTGAGCAGAATTGACTTAGATACAGTTTTATTATTGCTATATTTAATTTGGAGGCTCTTATTTAAAAATGAGAGTCCAAGGGAAAATAGAATGATCATGTCTGATCTGTTTAAAATGGTCAAGTCTAATCTGTTTTTCTATTACCTGTAGTGAGAAAAGTAGTTTGAATCCTTTGGGGAAGATACTAAGTATCAGTGGTGTCCCAAGATGGTATTGCAGTACTGTCTTTGAATGCCACTGTCACATTTAACCTCTATGAGTAATTGCATACCAGGAACGTTGGTCCCTGGGTATGGAGGGACCTGTTGCTTTGGACTGGGATTCCCTTTTACTTGGTTTTATTACTTATCTTTCTTACAGGGAGAAAGAAGGAGGTAGCATAAAAATATCATACTCATGCAGTCTTGGAAATGCTAAATTGCATGGTCTTAGAGTAGGAAATAAATGGGGTGTAAATTATCTAAAAATATATAATACATAGTTTAGAATCTATAGGGAGCATGTCTGAGACAGCTAGATAAATTGAAAACTAACGATAGGGGGACCTGTGTTTTTGTAGATTTTAAATGGAGTCAAAGACTAACTGAAACAGTTATCTTTTGTACTTGAAATCCTGGCTATAAAGATTGAAAAATTGAAAAGAGCCCTAATGAACAAGTCTGACAAGTGAGATATGTAGACGTTCCCTTGCAGCTAATGTTGTTGATCCTAAAATACCAGTAAATAATACTTTCTGAGACCAGGACTGCCCTTGGCCTCATTGATTTCTCGGAATTACAGGATTTTTAGAACTTTAATGTAGGGCCTTAGAAAGCCCAGCCAAATGGGAGCTTACTGTGGTACTGGTCTTCCATCATCTTGCTTGAAGAAGCAAGAGGTATATTCCTGAGCACTGAGATGGTGGCTATAACACAGTTTTTCCTTGCTGCCTGAGATTCTGAACGTAGGCCTTGCTGAGGCTTTGAAGCACTTGAGCCACCAACCCTTGTCCATTAGAGGCCATTTGCCCTCGGCTGACAAACCTGCTCAAGGGCTGTTTTCAGTTGAATAGTGTGGAAAATAGTTTGCAAGACTGGATTTTTTTTATTTGTTTTATGTGTGTATCTATGCATGCACATACAGGCATAAGTAATACAGGTTTAAGAAGTAAGCCTTTAAATTTTTTAAAAAGTTATGTAGTAGTAGTAGCCTCTTATGTAGTAGTAGTCAGATTATACCTATTGAGATCAGTAGAAGCCTTTTAGACTTTGCAATTGATTATGATTAATTTTTTTGACACAAAAAAGTGACAATTTTTTTGTTCTATCTTTAAGTTCTGTTTCAGTTAAAATGTGCATTTCTTCAGCACCTACTAACTGACTGCCCAGCTGACCTGTGCAAAAGTGGGAAAATCAACTGTATTATAAACCTATATAGTGCTGTATTTATTGGAGTTATCATGCATAGTTTTGTAATACTGTTTTTATTTCTCTTTCTTAAATAGACTTTGGAACTTCTTTACAGAATTACTAATGCACAGAATATAATAGTGATTGTCCAGAAAATGCTTGAATATTTACATCAGAGCAAAGAAGAATATATTATTGTCAATTTGGTTGGCAAAATAGCTGAGCTTGCTGAGAAATATCCTTTGTTTGGACCGTGAGTCATGGATACCTTTAGAAAGGGAGAAGAAGACTCTCTGCTGAGCAGGGAGCGTGTTGTGGGACCCAGTCCCAGGACCCTGGGATCATGACTTGAGCCGAAGCCAGATGCTTAACTAACTAAGCCACTCAGGAGTCCCAGTGCCTCCTTATCTTTGACTTTACTTCATACTTAGTTTCTTTTCTGGTAAAAGTTCTTATTTTACAGAGGGGCCTTGAGAGTAAGGCTCAGCGTCTAAAATTTATCCTTTCCACTGTTGTTTATACTGGAAATTGTTGTGATAAGGTGGTTGGGAACTCCACATGTCACTCTTCTCCATATTTTGTTTTGAAAAGTCAGTGTAACTTTGTAGGTCACAAGGAGATTCCATTCTTTTTAAGATGTCTGCTTTTTAAATCTAAGAAGGAGTAAATGTGCAGTGTTAATCCAGATGTCTTGGAAATTGCTTAAGTATAGTTTTATCCTAGCTAGTGCTGTAGCTCTGGCCAGCAGAATGATAGAATTTTAGAACTGAAGCAGAACAGATTAGAGAAGATGTTAAACAGCTTGTTCTGGTAGACACACCACATTTAGCCTCTTTGAAGTGTGTATCGTTTTCCATTATTTGTCCTTAGTCAGCTGGAACATTTCTTTAAATTATTTCACACTTATTCATTGGATATTTAGTTACGTACAAGGAACAGTGCTAGATGAAGCAACATGAACTTAGTTTATTAAGCTTATTAAATAAGTTTTTACTAAGCATCTATTTTACATTAAACTGGAGTATAGAACAATTTATTGGCAGAGGTTAGGAGCAAAAATGACAAGGTAGAATGGGTTGGGGATTATTCTTTAAAAGGTTGGTGCAAAGATAATTTTAATACTTGGCACTTGGAAGTGTACTTGTTCTTAACACTGTGGACACATATGCTCCTGATAATGCATGGTTTATTCAGACAATGAATGCTGTGTTTTCAGTGGGAGGAGATGTCATGCATCCTGATATTCCCAATAACTTTATGAGACTGCTTGCAGAAGGTTAGTAAATTACTGCATTCTGTAAAATAGAGATCCAAAAATTAAATGTTTTGTTATGGAGTCCTTAGAGAATTTAGTGGAATTTAAAATGATGTATCAATTTCTTTGTAGGTTTTGATGATGAAACAGAAGATCAACAATTAAGGCTTTATGCAGTTCAGTCTTATCTCACTTTACTAGATGTGGAAAATGTGTTTTATCCACAGAAATTTCTTCAAGTTATGAGTTGGGTGAGCAAAGAACATTAGATCATAAGTATTTATAACATTTTTTATAATACCAAATACTAACAGTTTATTTCCTTCAGAAGTCATTCAGTTCTACTCTGCTGACTCTAGCTGTCAATTTTCTTTCCCAATGGCTAGTTTCTGTCACTTAACCAGAAAGTCTGTCTGTTCATTCTCCCTGCCATCTCTCATGTCTGATCTTTTAAGTATAGGTATTTGGTTATACATCTGTGTCTACAATACATTTGTTGTGTTTTCTGTGCAAATCTGTGTTAGAATATGTGAACACTGTGTGTCTGTTATATTAGTTTTCTGTTGCTGTGTGTTCCCACAAACTTACTGCTTAAAACAGCTGGGTGTTCTGCTTAAAGACTCTCAGGGTTGCAGTCAGGGTGTTGGCTGGGGCTACTGTCTCATCTGAATCTTGACTGGTGAGGGATCCCCTCCCAAGCTCATGTGGTTGTTGGAAGAAATCAGATTCTTGCAGCTGTAGGACTGAGTGTTAGAGGTTCAGATTGTTGACTGTAGGCTACTCTTAGCTCCCAGAACTGCGTTTATGTTCTTGCATGTGGACCTCCTGACATGCTTCCTGGCTTCATCAAAGCCAGCAAAGGAGATCATCTCTTTGTAGGATGAAGGTCACATGTATATAATATAATCATAGGTAATTGCACGCATACCATCACCTCTGTGGGTTTTTTTGTGTGCATATGGGTGAGTTTCGAGATTTGGTGAAGTACAACTACTAGATCATAGGCTGTACATATTTTAATATTTTATACTTTGAACAAATACTAGCTTGTTAACTTAAACTTTACCTAGACCTTTATTTAAGAATTTTTTTCTCAACTGCAGGAACATTGAAAGACTACTATAATAAGTACCTCTATATTTTTCATCTGTATTCCCAGTTAATATTTTTTAACCACCTTTGCTTTACTGTATCTATATCTATATGTAGCTCTACCTATATACAGTTTGTTTTGCTGAGCCATTTACAATAGAGTTGCAGATATCATGACTTAAAAAATTCACTGTAAGTCTTTAAGAATGACATTGTCCTGGGGCGCCTGGGTGGCTCAGTGGGTTAAGCCGCTGCCTCCGGCTTGGGTCATGATCTCAGGGTCCTGGGATCAAGTCCCGCATCGGGCTCTCTGCTCGGCGGGGAGCCTGCTTCCCTCTCTCTCTGCCTGCCTCTCCATCTACTTGTGATTTCTCTCTGTCAAATAAATAAATAAAATTAAAAAAAAAAAAAAAGAATGACATTGTCCTGTCATAGAACAATTATTACATTGGTAATAAGAAATATAACATTAATCCATTAATATCACTTACTGTGTAGTCCATTTTCACATTTATCCATTTGTCCAAAAAAGGTCTGTTATGATTGTTTTTCTACTACTCCCAATCCTGGATCCAGTCAGGGTTCACAAATTGCCTTTGGTTGTCTTTTTAGCCTCTTTTATTTTATATTGATCCTCAGTTTCCTTTTGTTTTCATGATACTGTTTTTTTTGGATGAATGCTGTTGACTTATAGACTACCCAGCATTCTGAATTTGGCTCATTATTTCTGGTTTGGTTAAACATTTTTAGCAAGAATACTACAATAACATTATTTTGTACTTTCCACTGCATCATCAGGATGCATTTGGTATCAATTCCTCTAGTCATTAGTGATTTTAAGTTTCATTGTTTGGTTAAGATGATGACCTTTATTTAGATCTCTCCATTGTAAAGATGCCCTTTCTCTTGGTAATTTGTAATTAATCTGTAGGTGATTCTATGTGGCTATTCATGAGCATCTTTTCCTCAACTGCCTTTCACCAGTGGTTTTAGTATTGGTAGTCCTTGCTAAATGGTTATTGTATTGGCAGCTATTTCTTTTTTTTCCTCCATGTCACTCCATATATTTATAGTGCTTTTATTTCTTTCTATAACGTACAGATTCTGTACAAATTTGGTTGGATTTATACTTTCACTTTCTTTAGAGCAGTAGTAAATAAGTTGTATTTTTAATTTTGGTTCCCACATGTCTGTTGCTAGTTTATTCAAGTACAGTAGATTTTTGTATTTTGATCTTGCTTTGCAATCTTTGCAGCCTTGCTGAACTCACTAATCTAGGGTGTGTGTGTGTGTGTGTGTGTGTGTGTGTGTGTGTGTAGATTTCTTGTAGATTCCATGTTAAGAATTCTTACATCTCGGGGTACCTGAGTGGCGCAGTGGGTTAAGCCTCTGCCTTCAGCTCGGATCATGGTCCTGGGTTCCTGGGATCAAGCTCCGCATCGGGCTCTCTGCTTGGTGGGGAGCCTGCTTCCTCCTCTCTCTCTGCCTGCCTCTCTGCCTACTTGTGATCTCTGTCTTCAAATAAATAAATAAAATCTTCAAAAAAAAAAATTCTTACATCTCTGTTCATGAGATTTTTTTTTTCCCTACTCTGTTGTTACAGTTTTGGTCTGAAGGAAGGAATGTTCTTTTCTCTTCCATGTTCTGGAAAAACTGTATAGATGAGTGTTGTTTAATTTTAAGTGTTTGGAAAAGTTCCTGTTATTGATTTCTAGTTTGATGCCATTGTTTTCAGAGAAAATACTTGGTGAATTTGGTTGTGTTAAGTTTGTTGAGGTTTGTTTTATGGCCCAAGATATATCTTACTATTGTTCTGTGGGTGCTTGAAAAGAATGGGTATTCTGCCATTGTTGGATGGCATGTCCAATAAATGTTGATTAGATTTTTTTGGTGATGGTATTATGACACAGGTGTTGAGATCTCTACTGTGTGGCCTCCACTGACATTGTGAAGGGGTTGTCTAGTTATGGCTGAGCATGGCAAAAGTCCTGACTCTCCTCTAGGCTTCTCCTGACCCTACCCTGGCAGATGTAGGGTGGGGTCCCTCTTATACTTGGGTAGAGGTGAAGTGGCTTCATATGTGGTCTTCATGGACACTGTGGAGGAGTAGGCCTCTCTACAGTTGGTGGGGATGAAAGTCCTGGTTCTCCACTGGGACTTCTCAGTCACTACCCTTGTATGGGAATGGGGGTGCCTCTTACAGCTTAGTAGGGTGGAAGTCTTGGCTCTCTACTCTGCCTGTGCTGGTGTGGGTGGGTCTGTGGTTCTTTTCTGTGTAGTGCTTGGCTGGAGTAGAAGGGTTATTGTCTTAAAGTTTTCTGGCCTCCTGGCTCTTTCACTAGAGGGCAGGCTTTACTTTGGGCCAGTTTGTCTGCACCTATTGGTGTTTCCAGGTTGCTGGAAACCCAGTTGCTGCCAGTACCCAGTCTGGGGTGTATGAAGCAGCAGATAACCCACTGAACTGTCCCAGCATCCTTAGCAGTCAGCCTTCTTTTCTCCACCTATTGGTGTCTTTTTATGTGTTCTTTATACATAACATCAAGGGTTTTTAGGTATACTTATTGGGAAGAATAGGGAAAAATGCACCTAGTCCATCTTCCCATTAATTTTTGAACTGGAATTTAGATTACTAGCTTTTCTAGAGCTATCTTCCATCTTATTAAACCACGTAAAAATTATCTTGCTACTTTAAAGATTGAACTTACTTAGTTCTATTTATTTTTCCTCCTGTTCATTTTACTAGCTATAAATTTTTCCTTGCCTGTCACCTCACCTCACTGTTTTGTTTTGCTTTTTTTTTTTTACCTGCTAATGCCAGTGTTACTCAAAGACATGAAAATACTCCATAAGTAGCACTTAGGAAAGATCTCACACTCCATGAATTAGCAGGGTTTTTTTTTTTTGTTTGTTTGTTTTAAGATTTTATTTATTTGACAGAGAAAGAGGTCACAAGTAGGCAGAGAGGCAGGTAGAGAGAGAGCGGTAAGCAGGCTCCCTGCTGAGCAGAGAGGCTGATGTGGGGCTCAGTCCTAGGACCCTGAGACCATGACCTGAGTCATGGCAGAGGCTTAACCCACTGAGCCACCCAGGTGCCCTGAATTATCAGTTATTAATGATTCTTAGGTCAGTAAGATTATGTATCACCTAAATAAATTAGATGTAAGAAAAAACATATGTAACATAGATCAGTGTTCCTCAGAGTTTCTTCTTTGGATCATCTGCATCAGAATCAGCTGATGCTGGTTCAAAATGTGTATTGTAGATCCCCAAAACAGACATATTAACTCAGAATATCTGGGGGTAGAACCTAGAAATCTGTATGTTTATGAAACACCTCAGGTGACTCTCATGCATATTAGCATGTGAGAACCCCTGGACTAAATGCTTATTGCAAAATAAGTAACAGAGTGTGGACAGGCATATAAAAAGCAATAACCAAACCTGAAAATTAGAAGAAAGTGAACTTATAAAGGTGGGCTGCTTTATATATTGTTAATGATAAAGATGTGGAAAACCTTTTTGTATGGAGTTCTAATTCTAATATAATTTTGAACCTAAAATGTATAGTTTTATCCTTATTCAATAATTTGCTATGACAGTATGTTTAATCTAGAGTAGATTGACTCCAGCAGTAGCTACTTTGTTTGGATTTCTGAGTACAATTTGCTGCATAACTTGATACTTCTATATAAACATCTGTTTGTTTTACTCATAGGTCTTAGGGGAGTATTACTACCTCTTAGATAAGGACACACCAGAGGAAGTTCTAACCAAGCTCTACAAGTTACTTATAAGTGACTCAGTTTCTTCAGAAACAAAAGCCTGGTTAATCGCTGCTGTTACCAAGTTGACATCCCAAGCACACTCTTCTAACATAGTCGAGAGATTAATCCAGGAATTCACCGTATCTCTGGATACTTGTATGAGACAGCATGCATTCGAATTAAAACATTTACGTGAGAATGTGGAGCTTATGAAGACCTTGCTTCCAGTTGATAAGAGCTGTGAAGACATGGTGGTAAGTCATCTGTATTTTAGTTTTGTAAAAATCACGTTGTCTATAACAGGTTAATTCTTCCATTTGTGATATATCTGGGATCTATCAGAATATAGTTTCTGTAACATTGACGATGAAGGTCGGAGTTTTTCTCACATTAGTATGAGAGAGAATTTGAGAGCTGCAGGTCAGTAGTGATCCCGAATAGTCAGGAATAGAGGAGTATCTCTTCTGGAGAACTGCAATGAAGGCATTTATATCCTGTGACCATCTCTTTTAACATATGGTAATTCAAGAATTAAAAATTTTTAGTCTCTCTTTAATTTTTCTAATATGTCATTTAATTATTACTTTGTTTTCTTTGAGAAAGTAAAAAATAGTTCTCTATTGCATTTTGTCCCCCTGGTGTCTTAACTTCTTTCCCACTTTAGAACCTGATTACCCACCTTTCCTTTTCCCACCTTTCAGCCAGCACCCTTTTTAACCTAATGAGCTCAGTTATTACTCACCCTGAGTGCATACCGGTCTCTCCCCCAGACTGGCATAAATTAGGAAATTTCCAAAAGGAAATCAGATTTGTACAAATTTTTATTTGTCAAATATAGTTGAGAAAGAGGATAGGAGAGGTAGCCTTCCCACTAATTCTGACTCAGATTTTCATGACTTGTATTCATTTTGAAGCTTTGTCCATTGGTTCTTTCAAATAGCTCCTAAAAGCAGAGGCCTTGCTTTCATGTTTGGTAGGCATTCCAGAGACATTCATTGAAATGGTGAATAAATATGCTACGTACAGTAGTAAACTAGGAACCTATTTCCTCTTTCCCTCCAGTAGAAGGTAACGATGATGAAATAGCTTCATTTTGTAAGAATCTTATTGAAACTAAACCTTTCTTGGGGTGCCTGGGTGGCTCAGTCGTTAAGCATCTGCCTTCGGCTCAGGCCCTCATGGGTCTTGGGATCGAGCCCCACATTGGGTTCCCTGCTCAACGGGAAGCCTGCTTCTCCCTCTCCCACTCTCCTTCCTTGTGTTCCTGCTCTTGCTGTCTCTCTCTGTCAAATAAATTAAATCTTAAAAAAAAAAAAAAAGAAAGAAACTAAACCTTTCCAGATTCAGAGTTTGATGTGCCACTTAACTGTTTGAGATTCCCCTGCTCTTCTAATTACCTGAGCTATTAGTGTACACCTGGCTAAACCAGAAGCAAACCTGTGGCTTCTGAAGCCTCCACTGTCATAGCCTTTTATGTAGATTTCACTCTTCACTCACTTTTTCTTTTCTTCTTTTCCCCTTACTCTTCCTTATCTCATTTCTTTTCACTTAATCATTCTCTCATACCTTTCTATTCCTGCTGAAATTAAGTAATTTTCCATAGATTTGTGAAAAAACATTTTCAGAAAGAAGAGAATAGGATGGTTAAATTCAGACTCCCAAGTCTGGGAGTCTGAATAGTGGCCTCCCCACAGTGTACACACCTTAATCCCTGGAACTTTACATGGTAACAAAAACTTTGTAGATGTGATTAAGTTAAGGATTTTGTGATGAGGAGATTATCTTGAGTTGTCCGGAAGGCTTGATCACAAGACATAAAGGTGAGGAAAGAGTCAGAGAGGAGAGAGCCAACTAACAATAGAAGCAGAGATCAGAGTGATATGGCCGCAAGCCAAGGAATTGTGGTGCCTTCAGAAACTCAAAGGGATAAGGAACTTACTCTTCCTTGGAGTCTTCAAAAGGAGCTAGCCTTGCCCACACCTTATTTTTCCGCCCCCAGCACAAACTAATACAGACCCTGTAGCTCCTGGGTGTAGGTGTCTTCTCTAGTAGGTTACAATTCTCCTGAGGGTGGGAACTGTCTTTGTCTCAGTCATATGATGCTGTAACATATTGGTTGCCGTTCATTCTGCAGGGCACTGAAATTGATCACAATTGCAGAAGACTTACATTGTTAACATTCTTAGCTAACTGATTTGAATATAGATGTTTTAGAAAGCTAGAGAGCTTGGTCGCACTTTCAGAATTGAAGTTCAGTTTTACATTTAAAAATTATTTTTAAGACACATGGATTAAAATTATGTGAGGGTACAGTCTACTGTTTAGGGTATATAATTTTAATTTTTAAATTTTTGCTTCATGCTAATACAGGTAGATGCTTCTTTATCTTTTCTGGATGGTTTTGTGGCTGAAGAACTTAGTCAGGGGGCAGCACCTTACAAACCTCACCACCAACGGCAGGAGGAAAAGTTTTCTCAGGAAAAAGGTAAGTTTTCATGGGTCTGTAACAAGCTTAATTGCAGGGACATCATTTTTTTTTTTTTTAAAGATTTTATTTATTTATTTGACACACACAGAGAGAGAGAGATCACGAGTAGGCAGAGAGGCAGGCAGAGAGAGAGGGGGAAGCAGGCTCCCCGCCAGGCAGAGAACCCCATGTGGGGCTTGATTTCAGGACCCTGAGATCATGACCTGAGCTGAAGGCAGAGAGGCTTAACTCACTGAGCCACCCAGGTGCCACAAGGACATGATTTTTTTTAATGCAATTGACATTATAGCCTTGTAATGTAAATAACTGAGAATGTTTTTATCATCTCTCTTTAAATCTGCTTGTGACTTGTTTACCCTGATTAGGTATTTGGATACCCAGAAAAAAGCAGTTAGCCCAGAGATAGTCCCAAAGTCATAGGCTCCATATACATAAGTGCCTAAGGAAGCCATTCCGGAATTTTGAAAGAACTCAAAGGTGGAATTATCATGTTGGGTCACTGTGCTAAAGGGAGGGCTCATAGTTATTTATGTGAGCATACCTATAGAAAAGTTTGAAAAAACAAATCTGGTTACCATGGACTAATGAGTTTCATTTTCTTTCTGAGGAGCTTATATAAACTGTTTAAGAATGCTTCCTCGAACAAAATGTCTGATCAGTGAAGTTAGAAACAGCTAAGAAAAGAAAGAATAACTTTACATTTCAGAAATGTAGCCTGTCAGGCAAAGATGTCTGTCATGATTTTGGTAAAAAGGAGATTATTCAGATGTTTGGATGGTGGATGGGAAGTATGCATATTAATAAAGAGAGATTGCTGAATATTATCTTTGTAGGAGTTCAGAATGGTAATAGTGAGAAGGTGAGTGCTGAAAGCTCTTCATCTCCACTTTAATCATCTAATGATTTTGTTGAGTACTTTCCAGGCTCTGTGGTAGGCATATGAGTACAACTAACTGGTTGATCTTAAAATGACATCAAAAAAGTATAAGTTGCAATTCAGCCATCTACTTCCTTCTTCTGACTCTTTCTGCATACTGTTATTTTCTTCTTGCTCCCCACATGCACATGAACTCTTACATGTCTAGTTAACTTTTAAAAAAATCTTATGCTTGGGCGCCTGGGTGGCTCAGTGGGTTAAGCCGCTGCCTTCGGCTCAGGTCATGATCTCAGGGTCCTGGGATCGAGTCCCGCATCGGGCTCTCTGCTCAGCGGGGAGCCTGCTTCCTCCTCCCTCTCTCTCTCTGCCTGCCTCTCCATCTACTTGTGATTTCTCTCTGTCAAATAAAGAAATAAAATCTTAAAAAAAAAAAATCTTATGCTCTTCTAGTCATTCACCTCTGTAATGATCTTGGTAAGTTTTTACTGAAGAATGAAAATAATGTGGCTTGAAGTTCGTTCTCAGCCTCCAGCCTTTCCAGGCTTTCCGTAAATGACAGTGCTTAATTCTGTTGTCTCAGGTTAGGAATTTTACCTGACTATCTCCAGATGTTGTCCCCTTCTGTGTCTAGTTTTATTTTTTCTTCCCCACTCTTAAACTCTACCTCTGATTTTGAATTCTTTTTGCTCAATCTTTACTTGAGCTTTGGCTTAAATTGTTTTTACTCATGCGTAGGAAACATTTCTTGAGCTCTTCACTGCTATTTTGTTAATGCAGAGGCTTGATAATAGTTACGGATGCTATTAAAAAGAGGTCAAAATGGGATAGGAAGTTAAACTACATGATTGAAAAGCTTAAAATGGGAGGATTTTCTAGTTGAAAAGGACCTTGTAAGGATTTAGAGAGTTGATTTCTTTTTTTAAAAATTATGTTCAGTTAGCCAACATAGAGTACATCAGTAGTGTTTGATATAGTATTCAGTGATTCATTAGTTGTGTATAACACCCAGTGCTCATCAGCACACGTGCCCTCCTTAGTACTCATCACCCCACCCCCTGCTCCTTTCTGTATCCCTCAGGATGGTTCCTGGAGCCCCGAGTCTTGTGGTTTGTTTCCCTTTCTGACTCCTTCCCATTCAGTTTTCCTTCCCTTCCCCTGTGGTCCTCTGCACTATTCCTTATATTTCACATATGAGTGAAATGATATGATAATTGTCTATTTAGAGAAGTGATTTTGAAATATGATTATGAATCAGAATCACGGAGTTTTTAAAAAATGATACAGATTTTTGAGCCTTACTCCTGTATCTTTTGTTTCTGAACCTTGGAAAGCTTGGCTGTATGTGGGAGATTCTACAAAGTCAGCTTGATCTTGGTTATCAAATCAGCATTTGGAAACTGCTGATTTAGCCCAAATCCTTCACTTTACAGACAGAGAAGTTAAGGTCTAGTTCATGTACCCAGTTAATACCTGATGTACATCAAGAACTCTGTTCTTCTGGTTATTAATTAGCCTATCATTTTTTTTCTACTACACATTGATTTCTCTTCTGTATCATTCTTTTAGATATAGAATTTATTTTTTCTATCCTAAACTAGTTTATTTAGTTCTCTTTAGATTAGGTGTTGTTTCCTTTGGAAGAGACAGTATAATAGAATACTTGAGAGTGGAGCTCTAGAACCAGGGTATCTGATTTCTTATCTGGCTCTATCATTTTTCCTATTTTTGTAGTCTTTGGTTAAGTTCATGGTAAATCCTGCCGCAGTTTCTCCTTTGTAAAATGAAGATAACAGGAAGTTCACGTTTATATTTTATAAAGCACTTTTTATGATTTAAGAAGGTCCTTTGTATTATAATCCAGGTAGTTCAAAAAGATAAAAATATGCCAGTTAGGTTTAGGTATAGCTACATAGCATATTAGAAAACAAATTAACAAAATGTGGCCTTTTACAAGACAGAGATAACTACTTTTTCCTGTTAAAGAAATTCCAGAAGTGGGCAGCCTAGGATTGATGATGGCTTCATGGATGTAAAGGAGGAAGGGAGAGAAGAAAGGCATTTTTTTTTTCATCTAGGAAGATTCCTTCCAGAACTTGTGCACAGAATGTGTACATAATTTCATTGGCTGGAGCTCATGGCAGAGGAGTCTGGAAATGTCATTTCTTTTCTGGGGGCCATGTACCTAGCTAAGAAGTGAGGTTTCTATTACTTAAAAGAGGAGAATGGATATTGGCTTTTGCTCTACCACAATAACAATATGAATTTTTATGGTTCTTGATTGAATTCATTTGGGTATACAGACTCACAGGAATCTGAACCTGAGTAACCCTTATTCTTTTCAGTAAGGGAAATTTCACACTGAGGGCTCCATTAGTCCATTCAGTATGGGAATGTGCCTAAGATCATTTTGCTAAGCAAAATCTTGGTTATCTCTTTATTCATAGCTCATTAAACATTTTTGTCTGGGAGCAGCAACTTTTCAGTGACCTGGTTTATCGGGTATCTTTCCTAATTGCATCTTTCTTTAGCTCCTAAGGGAGATGAAAAGATAAAAGTGAAGTACCGTTTGTGTTTGATCAGATAATGGCTTACAGACTGTAATACTTCCAATGAATGATAACTTTTTTATTATTACTATAATTATTTGATTAGGTCATCTCCAGAGTCCCTTCCAGCTTAAAAATTGTCATTGGAGGAGTGTCTGGCTGGCTCAGTTGGTGGAGCCGGCAACTCTTCATCTCCAGGTTCTGGTTTGAGCCCATGTTAGGTATAGAGGTTACTTACAAAAAGAAAAATAGGGACGCCTGGGTGGCTCAGTGGGTTAAGCCGCTGCCTTCTGCTCAGGTCATGATCTCGGGGTCCTGGGATTGAGTCCCGCATCGGGCTCTCTGCTCAGCAGGGAGCCTGCTTCCTCCTCTCTCTCTCTGCCTGCCTCTCTGCCTACTTGTAATCTCTCCCTGTCAAATAAATAAATAAAATCTTTTAAAAAAAAAAAGAAAAAGAAAAAGAAAATAAATAAAAATTGTCATTGGATTCTAACCTTAAGCTATTTTATTTTCAGTAGTGAATAGTAACTTTGTTAATTTCTTCTTTCCCCTCTAACTTTTGCTTTGTTTTAAATATGAACTTGTTTTTGTTTTAAAATTATTGTTTTAAAATTCTAGTTCTCAATTTTGAACCATATGGACTCTCCTTTTCTTCATCTGGCTTCACTGGACGACAGTCTCCTGCTGGCATTTCTCTTGGTTCAGATATATCTGGGAATAGTGCAGAGACCGGGCTGAAGGAGTAAGTTCCTTTCTTACTAAAATCGAGAACATAAGAGTATTTAAATTTCTTTAAAGTAGAAGCGTCCCTGAAAGCTTAAGTCTTTCAGCTCTTGTTTCAGTGGTTTCTATTTATTGTTTTCAGGGTGTTGATGTTGGACAAGAGAACTTGTAAGAGAGCTTGCTTCCTTCCAAGACAGCATAATGTACATAGAGTTTACACATGATAATGATATGTGTGTTATTACTACATATCGTGTGTATGTATGCATGTGTATGTATGTTTCTGTATGTGTGTTATACACACATTTATATATATACACACACATGTACACATGTAGGTTTTTTAAAGAATACCTAGTTGATTATTTTAAAGAATACGTAGGTGATTATTCAGCATGTCATTCTCCATTTCTCAAAATCTTAGAGCCATTTCATTGGAAGATGAACCTAAAATAAGATGACTGACTTCATTTAAGTCAGCTGCATACTTTGCTCAAAATGCTTCCAGAGCTTCTTTCCTGCCACTGTGAACATTGGTGATATATTTGTCTAAATGTCTTAAGTGGAGCTAAATCTTCAATCTTTTTAGGTAGATTTTGATTTTGGAAGTATAAGTAAATTTTAGGAAATATAAGTAAATTTTTTTTAAGTTAAAAAAGTGAGGTAATATATACAAATAAAATCCAGTGCATAGGAAGTGGTTGATACATGGAAGCTGCTACTATGAATACTAATTGTCATTGCCATCATTATCAGTATCCAAAAGCTGAGTTAATCAAATGAAATTAGTGACCACTCTGGATAACTTTGGTCATTGACGTGACATAAAGTAATGAAAATGGCTTCCTTGTTTGTGAAGAAGCTTCTTAAAAGAGTTAAAACTTTTTAACAATTTTAGTTTAATTCCAGTGTGGTTAACATGCAGTGTTACACTAGTTTCTAGTATACAGTATAGTGATTCAACAATTCCATATATTATTCAGTGCTTATTAAAAAATGTTTTGAGTAATGGCAGCTTTGTTGGAATAAATGTAATAAAATCTCAAAGGTGGCAACTTTGAAAGATACATTTGAATATTGAGTCCTCATATGTTCATAATGGAGTCAGTCACTTTATTTTATGTTTATCTTTGCATTTGTTAGTCTTCTAGCATGATGGTTGGAAGAACTATTTACCAGAAGACTGACTCTAATCTATGTAGATTATGAGGAATATAAGATGATATGCTGAATGAAATTCTCTTTCTTAGGCTTTTTTACTGCTCTGTTGACACCCTTTTCTTTCCCAGACATTTAATTTCGGTATTCCAAGTATGGGGAACACATACAATTTGTGAGCATTTGAATGTAGTGGTGATAGCAATTAAATGCCCCAGACAGAACACCGGGACAAGGGAAGGAGAGGACAGGAACCCTCTAAACCCAAGGAAGAAACTTAGTCTCTTTCACCTGCACAACAGGTGACAGCATCTATTTGTTTAGTACTGAACTAAGATCTGGGGGATTTGATTTACTTGATCCTTGTAAATCCTATACATAAACATGTACTATTCTGAGAGAAATGACATTTGGCAGACCTGCTGACACACATGCTATGTTACCATGAGATGGAACATGAGGCATGAATTTAAAATTTATTTCCAAAGAGGACCACAGCTTACACATGATTTCAGAATTGGGAACCTATGTGGTAATTGACAAGGCAAATCAGCTTTAGAGAGCAGACAACCACTCTTTTGCAATCTCTAGCAAGCTGAGAATAAAGTAGTAGCAAGCCCAATTTAGAATTTCTTACCTTAGGCCGTCTTTGGGGGCTATCTGAAAAGGGAATTCCTAGAGCTGAATTAAAGTGTATCCCTAACCTTTTGAAGTTAGTTTGGCCAGAATTTACATCTGTGTTTGATTGATGTGATTAAAAACAATACGAAAGTACACCATGTAAACTCACAAATTTATCAAAACCCAAGCAAAGATGACTCATGTTTAAAAAAATTCTTTTACAGTGTGTCTCATATTGTAAAGAAACTTATTTTGTGTTCTTACTTACTTTTCCTGCTTTTTAGGCTGCCAATACATAATCCATGATGGAGAATTTATATTGATAATAGGCATGTATGCAGTTGAAATATGCTAGAAAAACCTTTAAAGTATCTTGAAGCTCCTTTTAGGCTTATTTTTCCTCTCCTTTCCTATTTTGCCTGTTGTTGTGGATTGGATTCCCTGGGAAGTGCATTCCGTGATGGATTTAGCATGCAGAATGTAAAGGAGTGCCCTTGTGATCACCACCTGTGGAAAGAAGGAGAAAGAAGCAGGTTTGGGCAGAGGAAGGAGTTAAGATGCAATGCAGTCTAACAGCAGTCTCTGCTGACCCTGTGGGGAGCTCAGAAGTTAGAGTGACCCTTCAGAGTTGTCCTGAGTTGGGTCCACATGGGTGGCCAGACTCCACACTTCTGTTCCTCAGTCACTGGGTGTGGGCTGCCCAGGGAGGTATATATGGTCTCAGGCAATGTGTCACTCTGCAGCCAGGCAATGCCAAAGCATGCTGTACTCCCAGTGACTGGGGCAACAAGTCCTTTATTGAAGGGTCATCTGAATGGAGCATCCCAGGGTCCACCACACTTAACTTTTTTTGTTAACTGATATTTAAATAATTTACTAATAAAACTTGGGGAGTTTCCCCTTTTTCTTCTTAATTAAAGGATATGTTTTTATAAATATATATAATATATATATTATATTTGTATTTATATATAATATATTATATATAAAAATATATATGCTTTATATAGAATATATATAATGTATAAATATATAGGGTTATAGAAATACTGTGGGCATTTATGAATCCCTTTGAGTTTCTGCTGTTGAGCATCCTAGAGATGCTGGGGGTCATCTTAGTGGTTCCTGTAACCACTTTTGATCTGCTCATGCAAGAAAACTGCTTTTCTTCTCACAGGTTTTGCTTTTTCTAATAAAAACTTTTTTAGAAGGCTCTTTTGGTACGTGAAAGAAAAGGAGAAATCAAGATATTTTTAAAGGAACATTCCAGCAGTAAAATCCAATGAGGAGGATTAGACAGATTCCCTCTAGGCATTCTTTATTAACATTCAGATTGTCTTTCAGCTAATTTGTATTTAATAGCATTAGTTCTTGACTCAGTATGAGGTATAACCACCTGTCTTTGTTTCTGGCATAGTATAGAAAACCAAATTGATCATGATTCCAACAAACTGGAAGGGACTAATAACCAGTACAGATATTTCTGAGTTTTTCTGTTAGATTCATTTTATGATCTATCTTGTGGTACAAATTTTACAATGCTGTTTTGGACTGTGACAGGGATGCTTAAATGAGCCAAGTGCAATGAACACATAGTTCTTATATGTAAACAATAAAGGTAATCTTTGGCTGTTTCAGTCTGCACTTGGGATTATTCATAGCTGTAACTTTTGACACAACAGTAGGTGAGTCCAAATTCTAATCACTACTTATAATTCTTCAACTCAAGCATAAAGAAACATAAACTTCATGCCAGAACTCTTAATTTTTTCTTTTATAGCTCAGATCTCATTTCATTTTAATAAAAGTACAGTTATAATAGTTAAAAATGTAGCTAGTGTTCACATTAAGAAAACTTGTTGGATGGATTAAGAATGGGTTTGAATGATTTTTTAATTTTGCTTTCAACAGGATTTTATTATATAATGTCTATTCCTTCATTGGGTGATTATAGCTAAGAAACTTAAAAGTCATTTCTGATCTTTAACTCATCAGCATTAGAGGTATTTTTGAAAAGTCAGTGGAAGAAAGGAACTAATTTATAGTAGTTCTGTTTTTGGATAACTTATTCAAGCTGTAAATTGAAAATTAAGTGATCTAAAATTTTTAACTAAGTCTAGAGTTCTTTTGCCTTCAATCCTTTAGCTGGGGGGTGAGGGGACATTGGCTGAAACTAAAATAAAATCTAGGTTTTACTTCCTGACATATAGAATATGAAAGCTGTATGTATTATGTATGTATGTATGTGTTTATCTATTTATGTATTTATTTATTTGACAGAGAGAGAGGAGTGAGAGAGAGAGTGTGAGCAGGGGGTGGGGGCAGAGGCAGAGGGAGAGAATCCCAAGCAGGCTCCATCCCCAGTGCAGAGCTTGATGCAAGGCTTAATCTCACAACCCCCAGACTATGACTTGAGCTGAAATCAAGAGTCGTTGCCTAACCGACTGAGCCACCCCGGGGACCTGTGAAAGCTGTTTTTAAAAGACCATGGCAATGATGTGTTTTAAAAAATGCCTTGAGAAAGTAACTCTTCAGCAGTTATTTAAGTTGTTTTGATTTCATTCTTACTCTTCTTAGGACAAATAGCTTGAAGCTGGAAGGTATAAAGAAATTATGGGGTAAAGAGGGTTATCTTCCCAAGAAGGAAGGCAAAACTGGGGATGAAACTGAAGCTCCGCCTGTTCCTCAAGAGAGTATAATAATGGAGAATGTAGACCAAAATATAACAAAAAAGGATCAGTGTCAAGTCCATACCCAATCTAAGGAGGAGAAAGAAAAGCAGCTGCTGGCATCTTCATTATTTGTTGGGCTAGGATCAGAAAGTACAATCAATTTGGTAAGTAGTCCATTATATTCCTCTGGGAATCTGAAACTAAACTTTTTGTTTTATACAAAACAACTGGCTCAGCAAAAGTTCTTGGCTCTCATACACATGGTGGGAAATGGCTTTCCCAGCTCCAGAGCCACCAATGACATACTTTTTATATTCCTGAAAGAGAAATTCTAATTAGTTTAGCTTGAGTCAGGTATTTTCTGTAGTCCAGTCAGCTGGGGCAAGGGTCGGGGTCCAAACAGAGTTACCCATATGACCACAGGTATTACTCCTGTGGGAGTTCTCAGTGGGAACTTCACAGTTCTCAGTGGGAAGGGGGCTTGATGAAAGTATTGGCAATAACAGTAGTTCAACAATATTGATATGTCTGTGGAAAAAGTACTTCTCAAAATCGCATTTTTAATAGCAAAAAATAGAAATCAGTTTAGATGTCTAATAGTAGGAGAATGGATTCATAAATTATAATAGCTCAGAATATTACTTAGCCATTAAAAATGATAAATACTGTATTGTAAAATAACAAGTACATGTAATATATTAAGCAAAAAGGCAGAATATAAAGTTTTATTTATACTTTGTTTATAACTGCTAAGAAAAGTGTATTGAGACTGAAAGGAATTACACAAAATGAAAATTATACTCAGGCATTATGATCAAAAAACTTTTTATGCTGATATATTATTATCATAGTAAAAGAATGAAATATCAGAGTGAAGGGCAGGTGCTATTTTTGAGCATCTCAGAATTCCATGTAATTTTCCGTTTGGTGGACTGATGGACCTACCTGGTACAGAATTGTGGTTAGAGCCACATTTTCTTGAGTTTTACATCATTCCAGTTCTTTCATCTTCCTTCTCTCTTGGTGGAATTTTCCGTCTATCCCTATACTCTTTGCCTGTTTTCTCTTTCTTTTCTAGTTGATAGACTTGATCAACTATAGACTTGATATTCCCTACTAAGGAAAAAAAATTCAATCTAGATGTATTATTAAGTAATGTATTGAATGCTGTCTCAGCATTTGGATTTCAGCCACAAGGTGACTTATTTTGGGTCTTTACGGTGTTCTAGCTGACTGTGGTAAGGGTACCTGTGCATCCCCTGGCACCATTGGGGAGGTTCTCAGTGGTCACAGTGCACCTAGGCTTATGGAGCCCTCATCTGTGAATCCCATGGCTACTGTTGAAGCTCTCAACAAAGTGCAAAGCTTTCAGTTAAAGTCTTTCTCAAGAGAACATTCAGTGTGACAAATGATCCAGCCTTTTTTTTTTTTTTTTTTGGTGTGAGCTCAGTATTAGAAATATAATTAGGATGTTTTTTCATTTAAGGTATACTAGATCCTTTTTGGGTTAATTTTTTATGTAATTCTCTGTAAGGATCAAGACCCCCCGCCCCATCTTTGCCTTCACTTTATTTTCATTTTTAGTTTTTTAAGTTTTTATTTAAATTCTAGTAAGTTAACCTGCAGTGTAATATTAGTTTCAGGTGTAGAATTTAGTGATTTAATAGAACATTTGGTGCTCATGACTACAAGTGCCCTCCTTAATCCCCATTATCTATTTAACTCAACCCCCCATGCCCCTTCCTTCTGGTAACCCTCCGATTGTTCTCAATAGTTAAGAGTCTGTTTCTTGGTTTTCTGTTCTTTTTTATCTTCATTTTTGAAAGTTATTTTCTCTGAAGTCTAGGTTGACTGTTCCTTTTCTTTAAACATTTTAACAAATATGTCACTCTAGTGTCTTATGGCTTTTGGAGCTTCTGATAGCAGCAGATCAGACAGTACAGAAGAAGAAAATCTTGAAGACAGAGTATTTGAAACTACCTGAAATGAAACATGGAAAAGAGAAAACAAAAAACAAATGAAAACACTCAGAGCATTAGTGACTTGAGGAGCAACACTGAACATTCTAATTCAAGTCCCACAGCTACTTGAAAGTGGAAGTCCTTTACCCACCCACTCCTTTTCATTTTTGTGTGAATAAAATTTTAGTTCTTGTTTGATGACTTCCGAATCAAAAGATAGGAGACAAACTTATCTGCTGAGAGTTGGAAGAAGTATTGGGACTTGAGTGGGTGAGAGGGTATGGAAGAGGAACTAGAATTCTGGTTAACTAGAATCTTGTGAATGATGGCCCCGCGGCCACAAGAAGGCTGGAGATGTGGATTTAGAGTAGTGCCAGTCTGCTACACTGATTCTAGATAGGACTTTGGAGGGTAAGAGTGAACTGTGAGCCATCACTCCACTCTTTTTTTTTTTTTTTTAAAGATTTTATTTATTTATTTGACAGGCAGAGGTCACAAGTAGGCATAGAGACAGGCGGAGAGAGGCGGGGAGGCAGGCTACCTGCTGAGCAGAGAGCCCATGGCAGGGCTCAATCCCAGGACCCTGGGAACATGACCTGAGCCAAAGGCGGACGCTTCAACCCACTGAGCCACCAAGGCGCCCCCATCACTCCACTCTTAATGTAGATTTGCAGACCATTTCCCAGGAGTCCTGGTTCAAGGAAGGCAGATTTGCCATTCCCATTTTCTGAGTCTGGAGGAAACATCACTAGTCACTGATAGAGTTCTTGCCTGCTGTGTGTGTCAGCTACTGCCAGTTAGTTCTTAAGATAAAATCAGTTTTTCTTTTCTGTTTATTGACTTGTGGGGCCATGAAATCATGGTTATTATAGACTGCCAAACCAGAGTTTGAGCCATTCCTGTATTTTGAGGTATCTTCTCTTCTACAGAACAACTCTGGAAACCCAAAAAATGGCTAGGTATCTCACTGTTTTTATTTTATTTTTTAAATGTTATTGCTTTTTATTTTTACTTTTCTTATCTTTTTAAAAGATTTTATTTATTTATTTGACAGAGAGAGCACAAGTGGGGTAGTGGTAGGTAAGGGAGAGGGAGAAACAGGCTCCCCACTAAGCAGGGAGACTGATGTGGGGCTTGATCTCAGGACCCTGGGATCATGACCTGAAGCCTTAATTGACCGAGCCACCCAGGTGCCCTATTTTTATTTTTTTAGAGAGAGTGCATGCAAGTAGTTGAGGGATACTGAGAGTGGGAGAGAATCTCAAGCAGACTCTGTGCTCAGCACAGAGTAAATGCGGGGCTCAATCCCATGACCCTGAGATTATGACCTGAGCCAAAATCAAGAGTCAGATGCCCAACGAACTGAGCCACCCAGGTGCCCCTCACTGTTTTTAATTTTTGCAGTTCTCTACTCTAGCATTCCAAAACTGAGCAAATTTTCAGAATTGTTCACAAATGACTTTTTGACTTTCTTTTTTTAATTTTATGTTTTTATGAGAAATAAGACTTAGCTAATAGTTCAAAATGAGGTAGCTGTCAGAATTTTAGGGCTTAACATTTTATTCATCTCTGATTCTTTTGTTAATCTATACATTACAGATAGAATCTTAAGTTAGTAAAGTGATACTCATTTGAAATTACAGAAAAATGTTTAAAATTCATCACTGGTGGAATTATTATGTTTTATTTTTACAGCTAGGAAAAGCAGATACCGTATCTCACAAATTCAGAAGGAAATCAAAAGTCAAGGAATCCAAAAGTGGAGAAACAACCAGTGCTCATATGACCTGTTCTTACTTTGGTTCTTCGTCAGAAGCAACTTACGAAGATGATTATTATTTGGATACTTTGCAGGATAGAGGAGACAAAGAATTAAGTAAATTTTCTCTCAACTCTGAGCTTTTGGATTCTGAGTCACTCACAGAACTGCCCTCAGTTGAGAAACTCTCCAATTGCAAGCTCTCTTCTTCACCCTCTTTGTTCACTGATAATAATATGGAAGGTTTTCACCCTTCTCAGTCCACCGCACCCTCAGTTGCTAATGAAACCTCTTTAGCTGCTTCTTTGCTGGAAGAAACTTCTGAACACGTGCATTCAGATCTTGTGGAGGTCTGTCATAATGAAACCATATCAGTGTCTTCTTACAAAATTTGGAAAGATGATTGTTTAATCATGGTCTGGTCAGTTTCTAATAAGAGTGGTTTGGAATTGAAAAGTGCTAACTTAGAAATTGCTCCAGCAGAAAATTTCAAGGTAAGACAATGAATGGTTCCTTATTTCTGCCTTAAATGGACAATGCTTACTTAGTGTTTCTAATGTTTGATCTTCTGATGGTTTATAAATTTCTTCCATATCCTTTTCTTTTTAGTATAAAACCCCAAAGGTGTGACAGGTTTTTTTCTTTATTATTTTGAGTAGGGATAAATTATTCAAAAGAGACAAGGAAACATAAAGATTTTCCGCCTGCATTGGGGAAGGCCATAAAGATAAGCAAGTATCAATAGAGCACAGTAGTTAAAAAGGTAGGCTATTGACTCAAAATGCTTAGCTCTGAATCTTGCTTCTGCTACTTATTAGTTGTGTTACATGGTCAGGTTATGTAACTTTGAGTTTCCTCACATTTAAAATGAAGATATTAATAGTGTCTGCCTGTTACTGAGAGGAGAAAATGAATTAATATCTGTAAAATGCTTATAGCGGTAACTGACACATGGTATGTGTTACTGTGTTATTATTTTCAGTGTGTATTTTGTGATTTTTTACACTCTTTAAATGTCTCATTCATTCTTGTTATAAATAGTGAGACAAAGTTCTTAGATTAACAAAGCAGAACATCAAAGAGTAAGACTATTGAAGGATAAATATGTATATTGTCTGCTACCTTTTTCTTTCATTGATTTATTATTCTATACTGAGTGCTTGGGCACCAATTGCATTTCTTCCCAAGCTTTAAGAGATTGGCATTGTGATTTCTGGAAATATGTTTAATTATGTTATTGTATGGGTGTCCTTGGTGGAGTTATAATGAGATTTGACCAGTAGATGAGTTAGTTACTCCACAAGTTGCACTCCGTTTCTTCTGTGGGCTAAAATGTGTTGAATGGGTTATTGCCTGAACCACTGACAAGGGCAGAAGTTCCTGACTCTAGATGGGCACTAAGTTCACCAGTGGAACTTAAAAAAAAAAAATGAGAGAGAATCCAGCCTCAAAATGGAGGTAAAATTGCTGCCCAGTCATCCCCAAGCCCCAGTCCGGCTGTTGCTGCTGCCACTGGGAAGAGGGGGCCATGATCCAAAGGAACCAGAGCAGTTGAGAAAACTGTTTTTTGGTGGTTTGAGCTTAGAAACTAGCTAATGTTAATTTAACAGAACATTTTGAAAAATGGGACATACAGATTGTGTGGTGATGAGAGACCCCCCAAACAAAAACTTGCTAGGGGTTTTGGTTTTGTGACTTACTCTCATGTTGAAGAGGTAGATGCAGCAATGTGTTCCTGACTACACAAGGTCGATGGGTGTGTAGTAGAACCAAGAGAGCTTTTTCTAGAGAGGATTCTGTAAAGCCTGGTACCCATCTAATAGTAAAGAAAATTTTTGTTGGTGGTATTAAAGAAGATACAGAAGAGTATAATTTGGGAGAGTACTTTGAAAAGTATGGCAAGATTGAAATCATAGAAGTTATGGAAGACAGAGGAGAAAAAAGAGGATTTGCTTTTTTAACTTTTGATGATCATGATACAGTTGATAAAATTGTTCAGAAATATCACACCATAATGGGCATAATTGTGAAGTGAAAAAGGCCCTTTCTAAACAAGAAGTGCAGTCATTTGGATCACAAAGACGTCATGGAGGTGGATCTGACAACTTCATGGGTCATGGAGGAAACTTTGAAGGTGGTGCTAACTTTGGCCATGGTAGAAACTTTGGTGGAAGAGGAGGTTATGGTGATTGAGGTGGTGGCAGCAGAGGCAGTTATAGAGGAGGTGATGGTGGCAACTGTGGTGGTTGTCCTGGTTATAGTAGTAGAGGAGACTAAGGTGTTGGTGGACCAGGATATGGACACCAAAGAGGCAGAAATGGTCGTGATGATGGAGGATATGATGGTCACAATGAAGGAGGAAATTTTGGAGGTGGTAACTATGGTGGTGGTGGAAACTATAATGATTTTGGAAGTTATAGTGGACAACAGCAATCAAATTATGGACCCATGAAGGAGGGCATTTTGTTGGAAGAAGCTTGGGGACTCCTGTGGTGATGGTTATGGATCTGGTGGCAGAAGTGGTGGATTTGGTAGCAAAAGGTTCTAAAAAAACAGAAGAAAAGGGCTATAGTTCTTAGCCAGGAGAGGAGCGAGGAGTTGTCAGGAAAGCTACAGGTTACTTTGGGACTGTTGTCCCAAAAGCATTAGAAGAACTGTAAAAATTTGCCACAGAAGGAATGATGATCTAAAGTCAGAAAAGTCACTAAACTTAAATAGGAAAATCTTCTTGTTCAGGACTATCATAGCCACAGTTTGCAAAAAGTGCAATTACTGATTAATGCAATGTGGTATCAATTAGATGTACATTCCTAAGGTCTTTGATCTGTTGCAGCTTTGTCTTTGTCTTACTCTTTTCATTATATCAGGTATATTGCCCTGTAAATTGTGGTAATGGTACCATGAATAAAAAATTAAGGAAATTAAAACAAAACAAAACAAAATCCAATCCAGTTGCTTGAGTTCTATCCCCATAGCTTGAGTAAGTGTGTAGATTGAGAAGATAAGACACCTGTGTGTGTGTGTGTATGTGTGTGTATACACATTTTTAACTCCCCTGGGATTTTAAAAAATAAATTTAATTTTTTAAAGATTTTATTTATCTGAGAGGAGAGAGAGAGAAAGGGAGCAGGAGCAGGGGGATGGACAGAGAGAGAGAGAGAAGTAGACTCCTTGCTGAGCAGGGAGCCCGACCCTGGGATCATGACCCAAGCTGAAGGCAGACACTTAATTGACGGAACCTTCCAGGTGTGCCAACTCTCCTAGCTTTAAACATCTGGTGCTAGCCAGGATTGAGAACCGAAAGAGACAAGTTTAATAATTTTTATATTGTTGTTGCTATATTTTACGGAGATTTTCACTGCAATTTGTTATATATCTTTTACCTATATACTATTTCTTAATTATCTGTGCTAATGAATTTTTCTCAAAGTGAAGTCAGTCATTTTCATGATGTGGTTTATTTTCAGCATCTTACAGTAGTATGTTTTTGTATCACTTCAATAAAGTAGAAAATTGGTATTCATATAATAGTTTGTATTGATCCCTTCTTCAGTACTTTTATTATTTTTATTTACAGATCACCGAGCAACCTGGATGTTGCTTGCCCCCAACAGAAGCAGGAAGCATCAAAACCTTTCAATATAGCGTGCAGATGGAGGAACCTTTTACAGAAGGGAATCTTTCTGGTTTTATAAACTATCAGATGATGGATACCCCGTCTGTTCAGCTTGAATTTTCTGTAAACTTATCACTATTAGATTTCATTAGGTAAATATCTTCTGGAAAGTTAATTCAAGTTATTCATTCATTCAGCAAATATTTATTAGGCCTTCTCTCTGGGCAGAAACACTGTGCTAGGTGCTAGGGAGTATAATAAATATACAGTCCCTACTTTTAGGGAGTGTTCAGTCTGGGGAAGAGACATTAAACAATCACATGAATGCATATCTACTTTTGAAATGTGCTGTGAAGAGAAAGTAAATGGTACGAAGAACAATTATAATATGGGACCTGATTTAGGCTGGGGTTGATTAGTAATCTTGGAAAACTTCTGAGAGAAAGTAACATTAAAGTAATGTTTAAGCTGAAATAACTTCAGAGATTCTGCCTTGCTTTTTTTAAAAAAACGCTTTTAAAGTTTCTCTCATTTATATTTCATTGATTTGAATAATTATTTCATAAAATCTGTTTACTAAGCTTTAGAGATCTATAAGAAAATTACTCAAGGTTAGAGATACTGTCAGTATTTAGCATTATACTAGACACTATGCAGTATTACCAGAATAATTGAAGATAACTTCTTCATTCTTCTGCTTTCATTTGGTTTTATAGATATATTTTACTGTTGTTTTTTTTTTCCTTAAAGATTTTTATTTATTTGTCAGAGAGAGAGAGAGAGAGAGAAAGCGCACAAGTAGGGGGAGCAATAGGCAGAGGGAGGGAGAAGCAGGCTCTTCACCAAGGAAGGAGCCTGATGTGGGACTCGATTCCAGGACCCCGGGATTATGACCTGAGCCAAAGGCAGCTGCATAACCAACTGAGCCACCCAGTCCCTATATTTTACTGTATTCAAGCATTTTTTAAATTGAAGTTGCCTGAACCAAGATTGCAGAATGCCAATGATTATCTATAAAATTTTTTTAACCTTTACCCATTCATTTGTGTTACACTGCTATAATTTTTACCTACCCTTTAAAATCTTTTTTTTTTCTTAAATATTTTATTTATTTATTTGTCAGAGAGCGAGCGAGAGCGAGCACAGGCAGACAGAGTGGAAGGCAGAGTCAGAGGGAGAAGCAGGCTCCCTGCGGAGCAAGGAGCCCGATGTGGGACTCGATCCCAGGACGCTGGGATTATGACCTGAGCTGAAGGCAGCTGCTTAACCAACTAGCCACCCAGGCGTCCCCCCTTTAAAATCTTTAGTAAAAACATGTCTGTCACTCTTTCAAAGAATATATTTCTGCTTATGGTGCTGTATAAGATAGAATCCAGCCTTCTAAAAACTTATATTCTCTGACTAAAGGTGTATCCCATGGTGAGCATTAGTGACCTGAAAAAGTATAATATATACAATAAACAGTTCTTCAGTGTGTATTAATAAAATCCTATGTATCTTTAAAAAATATTTTTCCTAATTATAAAATAAGTGTGCAATTAATATAAAAATTGAAATGCTATAGAAAAATATAAGTAGAATTTGAAAGTTCCTTAAAATTCTACCCCCAGTGACCCAGTGTTCACTATTTGATCTTCAGTCTCATGAACCGTTTTTTTTTTTTTTTTAAAGATTTTATTTATTTGACAGACGGAGCTCACAGGTAAGCAGAGAAGCAGGCAGAGAGAGAGGAGGAAGCAGGCTCCCTGCTGAGCAGAGAGCCTGATGCAGGCTTGATCCCAGGACTCTGGGATGGTGACCTGAGCCTAAGGCAGAGGCTTGAACCACTGAGCCACCGAGGCGCCCCTCATGAACCATTTCCAAAAATACATTTATTAAAATTCTTTCCTTGGTCTAATTTACATAAGGTGCCAGATCCTTGTATTCATCCTCTTGTACACGACGTTGATAGTGTCTTACTATCCCCAAATCCAAAGTATACATGAAAGTTTTATGTTTAAATGATTCATGAAATTACTTGGTAAAATTTTACTGAAATTACTAATACTTAGAGCTGAGTGATTTATTGAAAAGACATCTACATTTAATAACATCTTTTTTCAGTATTTTCATCAGTTTGGAGGATGATAAACATTCTAGTCCTAGTTAATTTAAAACATAAATTTTGCAGGACCCTGGTTTATAAAGATTGTATTCTATTCCCATGAGTTATTTGATATGTATTTGTTTGTTTAGAATTATTTCATTCTTCTGGACATAAATCTAATTTTAAAAATTATTTTCAGGCCATTGAAAATTTCAACTGAAAATTTCGGCAAACTCTGGTTATCCTTTGCAAATGATGTGAAGCAAAATGTTAAAGTGTCAGAATCTCAAGCTGCTCTGCCTTCTGCCCTAAAGACCCTGCAACAGAAACTAAGACTTCATGTTGTTGAGATTATAGGTTCGTAGAGTTACAAAAAGGCAATCTTACGTTTATAGGGGCTTGCTCACAGTCAGAACACAAATCAGCTTCTATGAGTATCCCATTTTCTAGAGCTGTATTTCCTGTTATGAGTACCTTTCAAATGAGTGTGTTGTTCAGACATTATTAAGTAATTTTTTGTGTGTGGTAAATTACACATGATGAAAGTTTCCATTTTAATCAATTTTAAGTGTACAGTTCTTTGGCATTAAGTACATTCATGTTGTTGTACAACCATGGCCACCATCACTTCCAGAACTTCTTCCTCTTTTAGCTAAAACTCTGTGCCTTTTAAACACTAACTCATTCCCCATCCTCTCTACCTCCTGGCAACCACCATTCTTATTTCTGTCTCTATGAATTCAACTATTCAAGGTATCTCATATAAGCAGAATCATGCAATATTTGTCCTTTTGTGACTGGCTTATTTCATTAACCTGTCTTCAAGGTTCATTCATGTAGCATGTGTCAAAACTTCTTTCCTTTTTAAGCCTGGACACTATTTACTATTCACATATGAATGTACCACATTTTGTTTGTCCCTTCATCTGTTGATGGACACTTCCCCCTTTTGGCTATTAGATATAATGCTGCTGTGAATGTGAGTGTGCAGATAATCTGTGTTCAAGTCTCTGCTTTCAGTTCTTTTGGTTATATAATTTTATATTTAGTTTTTGAAGAAACTGCCATATCATTTTCCACAGCATCTGTACCATTTACATTACCATCAGCAGTACATAGAGGTTCCAATTTCTCCACATCCTCACCAGCGGTTGTTATACATACATATGAGTATGTGTGTGTGTATGATATATATATATATATTCATACATATATATGAGTAGGAATGCATTTCTGTACTGTTCAGTGATGTTGAATGTCTTTTCACATGCCTGTAGGCCATTTATATACCTTCTTTGGAGAAATGTCTACTTAAGTCCCTTTGTCTTAAAGAATTTTTAATTTTTGTTTTGTTGTAGGCAATGAAGGGCTTTTGGCCTGTCAGCTGCTCCCATCCATCCCCTGCTTGCTGCATTTTCGAGTTCATGGTGACGTATTAGCCCTGTGGTTTAGATCCTCCTGCTCTCCTCTTCCTGACTATTTACTGTATCAGTGTCAGAAGGTGATGGAGGGATCCTAGCAGAAGCTCTGCTTCTATTTTACTCCATCAGAATAAATGGTTTACACAGATAAATGTACTTACCAAAGTAAAAAGAACTCTTGGTACTTCTAATGAAAATGGGGCTTATTATACGCTAATGAATCCTGATCAAGAAAGATCCCCAAGGAACTGTATCCTTAACCTTTTACTCAGGATTGTACAGTACGTTTGGGTCCCAAAAAAGTGACCTAAACTAATGTTATAAATTGCTAATGATTTATATGTCACTTAGTGTAGAGGGATGAAAATATTTATTTTGTTATAAATAATTTTATAGCAAATTTCCTCTAGTGCTAGCTGATTTGTAGTAAAGCCAAGTCTCAGTTTTCTGCACTAATGGAGGGGAGACAGACATGGCATTGATAATCCCAAACCTAATTCATATTTGGCTTTGGAATGCAGTAAGCTTTTTGATAGGCAGGTCATTACTTTCAATTATGTTTTGCTTAAATCAGTACTGAACTAAGTTGGCACAGCACACACTGACAGTTCAGGAGATCCATGAGCATGCTGGATATTGGGGGGATTCAATCTGTGATATAGTTTTTGTTGTAGATAACTCATTACACATACTTGCAGCTAATTTGGCTACAAAATTTGTTTATTTTCCCACTTGCATTTATTTTTAAAATTCAAAGTGAATCACTGTATTCTTATTTTAAAAACCCATAGCCATTTACAAAATATTGTCATGTGGAAGCACAACCTATAAGAGCACACAGTACTAAAACAAACAGATATAAAAGGACATTTTAGTTATGGTGAATATCTTAGTGTCCATTTAGGTCCATTTAGGTCCTTTTGACAAGCTGAATTTTGTGAGTACAAATGGGAAAGTCATCTTTACTGGCTTTACTAGTACTCAGTGGATAGAACCAAAGCAGTGACTGCTTAAGTATACCAGACAGGTTCTTCAGTAAAATATATCATTTTTTTGTTGTTAGTTGTGCCTTTATGGCATCTCTCAGAACTCTTATCAGTAAAAGAGGTTAAGCCTACTATGAATGATGGACCACAATCTTGAGATTGTACATTAAAGTTAAAAACTGAAATAGTAAGTATTTTATAAAATCTTATGGTGCTGTGGAAAATATTTATTATTTCACTTTTTCTGACACTTCACCATGGACACTATTCTGGTAATATAATTTTAAGTCCTTGCAGTTAATTCTCTGGTTAGTTGGTATTGTTTGTTACGCAGGCGTGGAGTTCGGTTTAAATTATCTCACTAATCATAACTGATACAGATACTAAGGGGATTCCCCAGAGCTGATAGATTTCAATAGTTTTTTATGTCTAGTGTTTTTCTCCCTAAAAACTCAAGTGCTATTTTAAAAAATTAATGTTAAAGTTATTTGTTTTAAAAAAGGTAGCACCTTGTTAATTTTATGCTTTTAAAAACATGTAGTGAAACCTTGCTGCAAGAGCAATGATAAATGACTGGAATTTCCTGTCTAGGTTTCTCCTTCTGAGTAGAATATCAGATTCATCTTCAGGTTCCCAGCAGTGTTGTAGTGAAGGGTATGAGCTCTCTCTGGGTGTAGTGGACACTGGGGGCTAAACTTATAGCTTCTTTATTTCTACCTCTGTCACCAACACCCCCCTAATTCTGCTCTTACTCTGACAAAGAAATAAGATGTATCCTCTCACTTTGTAGAGGAGAGTAGTGTATGGCAAAGGAGGTGCTCTAATTTTTTTGTGTCCTTACTTCTGTGTGTTTGTGTGATCATGAAGGCTGAGTTGAGTATGGAGCAGTGGGTGTAAGGTGTCCAGCAAGCAGATGGACAACCACCTGGGAGAGATTACAATGAACTATATAGTGCTGTTTGGCTGCAAGATTGTTCAGGGGTGGCAGCGGCAGTTGTCGTGAAAGACATGGCTTGGCCAGCAGAGCTGTCTAATGGTGGGACATGTGTAGGTTAGGGTGGAGACGTTGTTTTGGCCTGCCACGGGGAACTTCGTGCCACTTTTGTTCTTTCTGAACTCACTAAATGGAAAATAGGGTGTCAGAGTTTCCGCTGAAGTGATTAGTAGAATGTTTACAATGTTTATATTTTTATGGTTTTAAAAACAACAACAACAACAACAACAACAAAAGAGTAAATTGTAAAGAACTTCAGAGCAGTATATATTTTGCCTAGATTAATTCAATGTTTTAAATTCTAAATCAGGCATCACCAACCTTTTTTGCATTGCAGGAGCTGTGACTCTAAAGTAGGGAGAATGAGTTTTGTGGGTAGACAATCTCTTTACCGTACAGTCGCAGTTTAGTCATGTGAGGGGGCAACGTTTGGAGTAAGAGCTCTGGTGGGGACTGTCAGCTGTGTGAGAAGGCCGGTGATGGCAAGCATGAACCTGGAGGTGAATGCAGGGCAGACAGGCTCCCATCAGAGTAGTCCCTGTGGGGGCGAGCAGATTAGGCTCAGGGGAACGTGGGCCCCGAGTGAGGGTCCTTCTGAAGATACCACAGATGGAAGCAGCGCAGTCCTCACGCGCTCATGTGCCAAGCTTGCCGAGCGCAGCATGTGCCCTGCGGAGCTGCAGCGTTTTAGGCAGTGACCGGCTAGCCTCTACCAAAACAGTTGTGCTGAAAATGCAGTATTGTATTTTTTCTTCTCTTTTATTTCATGTCCGTAATATTGTACAATATTGAGCTCTTTGTCTTTTTTATGGATAAATGTGTTCTTTGTCTCATAATTGTAAGCCACTGAAAGTGCACTGAACCTATTCACATGTCTTTAAGGTGTTTTGCTGTGTAAAATTTTAGGAGAGGAAAAATGCAAGTGAGAATGACAGCCTAGCAGGCATTAATTACCTTATTTTGGAGTTGAATTCTGTAATTGCAAAAAATTCAGTTAAACGTGTAATAAATACAAAATAATCTATACTGTTCTTTGGTCTGTGTGTTTTTTATTGTCTAAACAGCTGAGTAACCAGTAAATCCTACTCAGTGATTTGATGGGGTTGGTGAAACAGAACAGGCACAACTGGAATAGGATGAAAAGAGTAATTTACTCATAATGGTCTCGAAGAATGTGGTCTAATTGGTTAAAAGTAAAGATACTGCTGTTTCTGTGTGGTGTTCAAAGAGAACTTTGTGGGCTTCAGACAGGTTAGAGTGTGGATTGATCCTCAGGTGCATGTCCATATCCTCTGTAGCCTGACCAGAGCATTCAAAGCAGTGTTCTATTATTCCTTCTCCCTAAAGCCACCAGAAGATGCAAGAAACACAGTAATTCAGTTGGTGACTTAGTGACCGAAGACTCTGAGTCTCCTGGCCATTTCTGCATGTGTATCCTAAAACACAAAGCTAGATAAAAAATGGCATTAAATCTCACCGATTTGTGCCTACCATTGGCTATAATGGATAGCAGACAAATTCTGAGATTTGCAGCCCCATCTTTGGGGCACAGAAGGTAAAATGCACCACACCTGCTGTAGTAGTTGAAGGGCCTCGTGAAGGGAGGGCGGGCTGTTGCCAAATGGGCCAGGATTCATGATTGTATGAAAGCTACTTGTTTATTTGTGTGCATAATGAGACTATGAACTTTTTATGATTAAGGACCATGCAAATGTTTTATGTTCCTTTTGCCTGATACATAATAGGCACTCAGTGTTAGGGGCTCAGCTTACTGAATGAATGACTTGTCCCCTCAAAATAAGTAATCTGAGACCAGGTAATATCCAGGGATTGATTTTAGCAATCCCATGGCTCTCCGAAAAATAAAGCAAAGTGATCTGACCTAGTTTATAGATACAGGTCAGCAGAAAGGGGTTCTGGTGAAACTAGCTTGTGCCAATTTCTACCAGGTGGGAGAGAGGAAGCATGAGTGCTTGATGGGACCTTTACCGACCTGAAAGCTAAGTCCTATGAGAAGGCGCCATGCCATTTAAGAAATCTCTCTGCAAATACAGTGTGATTACAGATACTATGACTTGGAGGAGGACGTTTCTGCATTATAGCAGATGTCCATGATGCTGTACTGATCTAAAAGAACTTGTTCTAGGACAGAAAACAGTAGGCATTTGATGAGTGAAGCTTAAGATAGGTAGCTAATGAATATGATAAGGGAGATTTACCAGCTAAGTTAGCATTGCCTGTTTTTTTAGAAGAGTGACCACTGTGATAATGGTGTGTGGGGGGCAACCATACATTAACAAGGCCAACAGCATCAGGAAAGTTAGGAAGTACAGGTCTTCTGAATAAGCAGCAGGAAACAGGAAACAGAATTACTTAAAAGGAAATGTGTTATCCTGTGCATCACCTGGGAAACTTTATGGTGGGTGCCTGCATCCAAGATAGGAAGGTACCCAAAAGATGGGTCTAGAGAACCCTGAGAACTTAAAGATCGTGGCCTGGATTCAGGGAAGACAGACCTGGGCAGGGGGAAAATATGAATGATGTCAAATAGCCATGAATTTCCTGGAGCATCTGTAATGCTCAAAATATAGTGAGTTCTTTTGCAGCTAGATTGTGGGCTTCTTTCCAAGAAAGGAATCAATTTTCTTTAGTTATTTTAAACTGTTTTCCTAAGTGGATGAGTACTTTTCATTCTTCAGAACATACTGTTGAGGCCACTAAACAGCTGACCTTAAGAAGTTCTTCCCTGATGCAGTCTGGCAGGACATGTGCCAAATGGGCAGACTAGAGCCCAGAGATTTTTTGGTATTTCAGTGAAGGAAAAGTACTTGGAAATCTGTTTGATTGCATGGCTCCATCCCTTACATTGTGTGAAAAGCAGAAAGGAACAGAGGTGAGGTGTGATATATTCTTAGGGGGAGGGGGTTGGTCTGAATTGCTACTATATAATTTAATGAAGTTGAGGGAAAAACCAATGAGTGGGGCAAGCTGGTCTGCACTGATAACCAAGGTATAAGACCTGATAGATCAAGGTTAAGAATTTATTTTTTCATTTTAGTTGACTAATAGTGGCTCGAGTTAAGTAGAAGAGTTATTATGAGCTATGGGAAAAATGAAATGATTTGGACCCAAATATTGGGCCAATCTTCATCTACACAGGCTTCACAAGGAGCCTTTTTTGAGCAGACCTGATTTTATGCTAATGGACTGACTTAGAGTGGCTTTGACAGAGCCACTGGATGGCATTGGTTATCAGAAAGACCTAAGTGATTAGAGGGTTTCACAGGGGCAAAAGTTCCCGTGCTCAGTACCCTTTTCAGGCCTTGCCCTTTGTACGTCGTCATCTGGCAGTTCTTGAAATGTGGCCAGTCAGAATTGAGATGTGTTTGAAGTATAAACATTGGATTTCAAAGATGTAGTGCAAAAGTAAAATAATTTTTATATTAAGGATATTGAAATAGTATTTTAAATATATTAGACTAAAAGTATGTTATCAAAATTAATTTCACAGGTTTCTTTTTATTTTTAATGTGGTAGTAGAAAGCTTAAACTCCGTAAGTGATTGCATTATATTTCTATTAGTGCCATCTTGGATCTAAGTTTCAACCAAGATTCTGATTTACAGCCCTATAGAGGTCAAATCTAGAAAAAAACAATCAGTGATTATTTTTTCCCTTCCTTGCTCTAATCTTGATATTAAATCCATTCTTAAACTTTAAAGGCAATTCAGAGAGAATTGAAGTTTTGTTCTGGTGCAGTTAAGTTGCTTGGAATCAATTTGATCCTTCCAGCACCTGCCTTTAAGTTTTCTTAGGCTGAGTCCAGAGCAGTCTTTAGGGTTAACACTATTAAGATAACACCTTTCTGAAGATACTACCTCTATCTCATGGGGGCACTTTGGCTGGTGGAAACAAAACTATTACATCCCAAATTCTAGCCATCCTGGCCTCCCTGATCTCTTTGGACTTTTCCTTCCCGATCCTGTGCCCTGATCCTGAAGCTGCTTCCAGGCAGTTAGCTGGGATAATCATTTTTGTTTTTGTTTCCCTTCTTTCAGAGAAATCAAGAGTGATGCACTGGGTGTTTTCCAGTGTCTGAAGATCATGGTTTCATGTAATCTCTACAGTTTCCCAGTTGTTGAAGGCAGGAGGGTAAATCTAGTCCTTTTTACTCATGGTCGGAAGAGGTAGTTCCCTAATTAGGTTTTAATTTCATGAAGGACACATTCCTATCTTGGGCATTCCTGAGTCACTTGATCAAATTCAGTATAGAATTTGAAAGGAAGAGGCATATTTTACTCTGTGTGGACATAGAACTGGAACACTCTGTATGTTTTAGATTTGGCCAGGTTATTAAAAATAATGTACTGGGGCGCTTGGGTGGCTCAGTCAATTGAGCGCCTGACTCTTGGTTTTGGCTCAGGCTATGATCTCAGGGTCATAAGAGAGAGCCCTGTGTCGGGCTCCATACTCAGTGCAGTCTGTTTGTTCCTCTCTTCCCGTCTGCCACACCACCTCCAAATAAATAAAGAAGTTCTTTTTTTTTTTTTTAAGATTTTATTTCTTTATTTGACAGAGACACTGGGAGAGGGAGCATAAGCACTGGGAGAGGGAAGCTTCCCACCGAGCAGGGAGCCTGATGCAGGGCTCCATCCCAGGACCCTGGGATCATGACCTGAGCCGAAGGCAGATGCATAATGATTGCACCACCCAGGTGCCCCTAAATAAAATCTTTTTTTAAAAAAAGATATTGTACCTACAATTGGGGGATGCAATTAGCATTGAAAGGAAGAGCTCCCTTATTATGGCAGTTAAGCATTGGTTAAGAAAGCAGAATGGAGTAGAAGAGGACTCCTGAAATCTTCCCATCAGTGTGAAGCCTCTGAAGACTTGTGTCCACCGACAATGCCAGACAGGCCAGAAGGGCACAAGCCTTAGCCTCTGCCTGGAGCAGCCCCAGGCTAAGAGTACTGTGGTAGGACAGCCTGAATCCAGCTCTCCCCAGCACTGGGAGTGGTTATTGGGAGTGTTCTTTGTGGGAGAATACTGTGGACTCTGAACTGCTAATTTCTCTGTGCATAATAGAAGGGTATTTTGGGGAGGGAGGGGAGGGGAAGAAGGTTGTTGTTTCTTTTCTTTCTTTCTTTTTTTTTTTTTTTTTTTTTTTTGAGGTTTGTTGTTTCTTAAAGTTTCCTTCCATGAACATTGAACTTATTAATAAAAATGTCAGCTCGTGGGCTCTCCAACAGAGTTACCTTTCCCAGCCTCTTCCTTGGATTTCAAGGGCCTAAGTCAGTAAAGCAGGGTATCTCTCAGGAGTTGTCCCTGTAATGCCATGTATCTTCTTAGTACTGGCATTTTTCTTTGTTAGGGGTGTGCGTGCGTGCGTGTGTGTGTGTGTGTGTGTGTGTGTGTGTGTGTGTATTTTTAATGAAGTGATTCTCTACTAAATTATTTCTTGGTTTAAGAAGTACTATTATTTGGGGCGCCTGGGTGGCTCAGTGGGTTAAGCCACTGCCTTCGGCTCTGGTCGTGGTCCCGCATCGGGCTCTCTGCTCAGCGGGGAGCCTGCTTCCCTCTCTCTCTCTCTCTTTCTCTCTGCCTGCCTCTCCATCTACTTGTGATCTCTCTCTGTCAAATAAATAAAATCTTAAAAAAAAAAAGAAGTACTATTCTTTGTCTGAGTTTCTATTGAAGTTCTTTTGTCAAAGTCATTGCAGGTGGGTCCTTTGTGCACAGAAGATCAAGAGTGGCACCTGCTATCACATTTCTAAGCTCAGGACAGACGCTGCCATCTATCACATCCCTCCTGCTTCTGGACTCAAGCCTCAGCTTCAGAATCCTTCCTACCATAGCCCTTCAGTCATCCACCTCTTAAGTAGTTGGTAATCTAAGTTGCAACTCAAAATGAAGCTTATTTGTCCTGTCTTAAGTAGTATGTAATTAGTTTATAGCAACCTCTTTCTAATTAGGGGCTTCCCAACTAGTAGACTGCAAGGAGCTCTCCGCCTTCCAGCTTCATCTGACATAATACCTCCTGTCCACAGTGACTCTCTACTCCTAATCAAATCTAAAAGGCCTCCGAGGAAAAGTAATTTGCCGTCACAACAAGGTAACATTTATTGAGTGCCACTGGGTCAGAAACTGTTCCAAACACTGTTATGTGCTTAATCTGCCCAACTGCTGTGTTTTCCTGTTGATGAAGAAACTGAAGCTCAGGGAGCTAAAGTGATTTGCCCGAGGTCACACAGACACCTAGCAGAAGAGTTAGGACTATACGGATTTTATATTCGTCCTTGAAGTCCTCTGCCCATTTTCTTCTTTCTTTTTTTTTTTTCTTTTCTTCTTCCCCACCTTGTGGCTTTGGTGAGAGGCAGCTGGCCCTTTGGGAGTTCTGCCAATTAGAGGGTACCATAACTTCTGTGAGCAGACTGATGGGGGATTTTCTTTTCTGACTAGAGAGAGACATATTTTGTTTTCTTGGTTATTTAAAGATTTGAAGCCACTGTGAATGCTGAAAGTCCAGCTAGTCTAAAGAAAACAGAGAAATTACAGTAATTTGTTTTTATTTTAGTTTGACAGTTGGGTCAGGAAATTAAATAATGCTGTGATTATTTAAATATTTAAATAATGTGTGATTATTTAATTTAAGCAGGTAATTATAAAGCCGGGGGAAACTATTTTCAACAAGTTAACCATTGATGATCGATGATTCACCATTTTTATTGTTTTGTATTGGAAAACAATCATCACCAAAGATGAGCGATAAGCAAATTAATCCAGCATGCATATACAGATACACGCAGAGGTATATGTATAATTATTTAGTGAAATAAACATGTTTGAAATTATTATTATTATTATTTTTTATTTGACAGACAGAGATTACAAGTAGGCAGAGAGGCAGGCGGAGAGAGAGAGGAGGAAGCAGGCTCCCTGCTGAGCAGAGAGCCTGATGCGGGCCTCGATCCCAGGACCCTGAGATCTTGACCTGAGCCGAAGGCAGAGGCTTAACCCACTGAGCCACCCAGGCGCCCATGTTTGAAATTCTTGACCATTTTATCTATATATGTTAAAGATCTTTTTTAAATTAATGAATTATTTCAGCCACATCAATTTTTTTTTTTTTTTTTTTTTTTTTTTTTTTGTTAGAGAGAAAGGGCATGTGCTTCCCAGCAGTGAGGAGGAGCAGAGGGAGAGAGAGAATTGTAAGTAGGCTCCATGCCCAATCCGGAGCCCCACTTGGGGTTTGATCTCATGACCCTGAAATTATGACTTGAGCTCAAATCAACAGTCCAACTGAAGCACCCAGGTACCCCCCAGCACATCAACTTTTGAGGTGGTACCTCTGAGCATAGTTTCTCAGCAAGTGTGCCTGGGTCACTCCCAGCAGGATGTAGTGGAGAATCATCAGACCACCCGTTCCTGACTACAGTGCTGGGAGCAAGCCCACGTCTGCAGGGCCAGAGCTCAGGGGGTGTGAGTCTGGGGCATGAGGATGAGCCAGCTGACTGAAGCTCAGTTTGAGGCGTTATGGAAAAGTCCAGAAAAGTGTGGCTGCCAGTCCCAGAGGCCCAGAGAGGAGATGGGGCAAGCCCAGTCCTGATGCCAGGCTTCCCCCAGTTTTCCCCAGACCCCATGCTAGAACACAGAGGGGACTGGGTGCAGGAACAGAGCACAGAACTGACAAAAAGTGATCATTTTTCCTCTTTCCCTGATTTCTTTCATCAGTTGAGCACCTTTCAAAGGTCAGTCATGATGCTAAGTTCTGGGGAATGAGATTGGGTTCTTGCCCTTCGGGAGTTCTTCATTTGGAGGAACTATCTGGATGGCAGAGTGCGGCAAGCGTGGGGACACAGATGTCTGCAGGAGTCCCACAAGCTGTTCGGAAGGGACCTTCTCCCCAGTAAGGGTGTGAAGTGTCTTGGTTCCTCAGGCTACAAAGGAACTATTATTTATTACTCTCTTTTTTTTTTTTTTTTAAGATTTTGTTTATTTGACAGACAGAGATTATAAGTAGGCAGAGAGGCAATGAGAGAGAGGAGGAAGCAGGCTCCCTGCTGAGCAGAGAGCCTGATGCAGGGCTCGATCCCAGGACCCTGGGATCATGACCTGGGCCAAAGGCAGAGGCTTTAGCCCACTGAGCCACCCAGGCACCCCTTACTTATTACTTTTGATTATTTCTTTCTATAAATTCCACTATGGAATTTATAGTGGAAACTAAGTTATTTTTGAAAGTGAATGAGAGCTTTATATAGAATTTAAAATTACAAAATTTTTTGAAATCTTCATTGATCAACAAATTGGCTTATTAGTGATTAATAAAATAGATAAATAAAAAGCTGTTTCTAACAAATTTTTGGAAAGCATAACTATTTGCATTAAAACAAAAATTAATGTCTTTATATATAATCATTTAAAAGATAAGCAGAGTTATTTTACTTGTAACATAGTCACATTTCTTAGCTATTTTTGTCCTCAAAACCTCAGCATCTATTCTGTCCAAAAAATAGAGGTGTTTTTCTGAAGAATGCATTAGAAGATATATCTGACTAATTTTCTTAAAATTTTCTGCAGTCCTCTTCAGAGTTGCATTTTGCAGTTACTAAGTTTGACATTGTTGATATTATTCTGTGAAGACTGTAGTATATTCCTTTGATGTTGGCCTTTTTAAATTGAGATATAATTCACATAACATAAAGCCCTTCATTTTAAAGTGTACAAGTCAGTATTTTTTGTATATTAACTATATTGTACAGTTATTATCACTATATAATTTCCATCAACCCAAAAGGAAACCCTGTGTCTATTAGGAGTTAACCCCAATTTCCCCTCTCCCCAGCTTCTGGAATCCACTAATGTTTTTTCTCCGTCTATGGATTTACCACTTCTGGACATTTTTTTAAAATGGCATCATACTATACGTGGCCTTTGTGTCTCTGGCTTCTTTCACTTAGCATAATGTATTCAAGGTTTGTTCATATTGTAGCATTTAACAATACTTAGTTCTTTTCCTGGCCAGATAGTATTCCTTTGTATGGGTGTGCCACATTTTGTTTATCCTCTTCAGTTGGTGGACATTTGGATTGTTTCCACTTTTTGGCAATTATGTTTCATTTGATTTTGATTTTGATTTTTTTTTTGAGAGAGCGGGCACGAGTAGGGGATGGTGATGGGCAGAGGGAGAAGGTGAGAGAGAATCTTAAGTAGGCTCCATGCCCAACACAGAGCCTATCTCAGGGCTCAATCTCATGACCCTGAGATCATGACTTGAGCCAAAATCAGGAGTTGGAGGCTTAACTGACTGAGCCACTAGGTGCCCCACATTTTGGCTGTTATGCTACTATGAACATCAGTGTGCAGACTTTTATGAGTATATGTTTTCAGTTCTCCTGGGTGTATATCAAAGAATGGAATTGCTGGGTCATATGGTATCCATGTTGGAGTTTAAAGGGAACTACCACACAGTGGTCACACCATTTTACATTCCCATCAGCATGTGTGAGAGTCAAGGCAGCCCAAGATGGGATACACGACACTCTAAGAAACCACTCTTTACCCAGGCAAGGGACAGTGACTGCACCCACTTATAAGCAGCCCTGACAACCCCCCTCCAGGGTCAGCCTCCTCTTAAACAGCCATGAAGAAATTCCCTAGAGGAAAGAATGATGTCAAACAAAGTGACTACAGTGAAGGACTCTTCCAAAGCCCTGAAAACTGCCATTACCAAAACAGGCATCCAACATGTTCATTTATAACTTTCCATAAATACCAGCACTAGCAATATTATCTTCACAGCACTTTAGAAGGAGGTGACTTCACAGCACTTTAGAAAGTTACAACATCATAAATAATCTATGAATATGTTATTTCATCTGCTCTCATAATTTGTCTGCTCCATCAGAGTTCTGGCCAATTTTAGAAATTTGCATGTAAATATATAAATGTAATGGCAAGAAAAACATGAAAATTGAGCAAAATGAGGTCAAGTATCACATTTAATCCATAAATATTATGGTAGAGTATGAAATTGTTTTATGGGTGGCTAAAATAAATCTGTTCGGTGGGGGAGGAGATGACATGTGTTGCCGCCAATGCAAAAAGAAAGGATGCCTAATAGGGAAGCAAGCAGCAGGCCTACCTAGAACCTCTTTTTCTGTAGTTAGTGATGTACATCATTATAAATTGATTTGGTGCTGTCCTAAAATACTTGACCCAGTACATTTGTGTACATATAAATTTATACTGATACTCTAAGGATAATAGAGAATACTATTTTATAACACTTTATGCCCTGTGACACATCTGGAAATGTGCCATAAAAGAAAATTAATTCTGAAATGGAGTTGGTTCCCATCGATTGTCACTAAAAGTCATTCAGGTAAAAGTGAACAGTTTGGGCCTGACTCTGTAAAGGTGTTAATTAAAGGCACAGTTATGGAAATGGGTAACAATTATTGCTCACTCCAGTTTTCTTAAAAAATATGCCTAGGGTATGATCTGTGATCTTTCTTTCCTTGAGTCTGGAATCCTCTCCTGTTCTTTTCCACCTACTTCGGATTCTCTGGGAAACTTTATTGATGCCTTTGATTCCCAGATGTGCTGTGGGTTTGGCACAGGCAGGTTTCAGATTGAGTTTCAAGCATCATACTCGGGACACACGGGGAGGGTGTGGCTGCTGTTTGACTATCCATGTTGTGGGGAGGATTGGTGCTAGAATAGGGTAAGAAACCTCTGCCTGGTGGTTTGCTGGCAGCTCACTTCCTCCAGACTTCCTCTTAGAGGCTCCAAGTGGACTCAGTATTATTTCCAGGAAGGTATGGAAGTGGAGGCAGTAAAGGTATTGATTTGGAGGACACACAGGACTAAGGAATGCCTAGACCTGGAAAACTTGGTCCTCTCTCCTCCTGAGATTTGTGTTTATAAGGGCAGGAGATTTGGCCTTGGAGGGCAGGTACCTGCTGTATTACCTGCTGTGGAAGTAAGCAGCAACAAAGAGGGAATGGAAAAAAAAAATCTGATGTTCAATTTAGCCTAAAAGAAACACACGGCATCTTGTAGCTCACCAAGTCTTTAAGTTTATTTATTTTTTTGTGACACTGGAGGTTCTAGGACCACTTCGGATAGTGAATACCAGTGACAGAAGCATCTATTTATTTTTTAAAGATTTATTTATTTATTTATTTTAGACAGTGTGTGTGTGTATGAGTGGAGGGAGGGACTGAGGGAGAAAGAGAATCTCAAGCAGACTCCCTGCTGAGCACAGAGCCCGATGTGGGGTTCGATCTCACAACCCTGAGATCATGACATGAACCGAAACCAAGAGTCTGACACATAACCAACTGAACCACCCAGGTGCCCCAACAAATATCTTTCAAACACCTCCTGCTGGAGAGTTTTTCTCTTGCCTTGGTTTCAGTGGAAAGTCAGCAACCTCTGGGGCTTTTTATAAAGCACAACAGGGGGCTTACAAGGAGGAGGACAGAGTTAGGGACAGTCGCAAGATGATACAGCCAACAGGTGAGGGGTGGAGGGAAACACCAAATATTCAGGAAGATTTGAACACTGCAAGTGAGGCACAGTGAGCTTTTTATAGAACTTGGTGGAACTCAAGGAACCATCTCTGAGATAAACACCCTTATTCAAATGCCACAGACACACTTTCCCTAAACACAGAGACTTGAGACCTAGTGGTTTTTATCCTGCAGCAAAAGATTTGGGTCAGAACCAAAGTTTTAAAGACTTTTTATTGAAGAAGTTCAAAGATTCATTGGCCAGCAGCCAAGTGTGGTCTGATTTGTTTGCATTTCCTCTGGGAACTCTCAGGCAAGTGAGGAATTGGCCAGCCACAACTGTAAGGGTCACCCACTCCCCTGTGGGTCTTTTCTTCCTGGCATTTACAATGTAAGGGAGGAGAGTCAGGAGGAACCCAATTCCTACAAAGGCCTTGTTTCAGCAGCCCAGTCAAGCTGCAGTTCTGTCCTGGGTAAAGGGGCTGCAGTCAACCCTCACATCATCCTGGCATGAATTAGTCTGCAGATGAGATCACTATCACTCAGGGTGAGAGGCAGTGAGAGCTGAGGTGGGAAGTGAAATGCCGCCACTTCTTCCTTCCATTAGTGGTGATCAGAGGACCTGCGGTAGGCTTGGAGGCATCACACATGCATGCTCATGGACTGGTTTTTCTTGTTCACGTTCTTGGAAAGCTTAACATCTACCAAGAATCTTTCAAGCATTCCTGTTGTTTGTGGTTAACTTAGAAGGTTTTGGGAAATTTGTCAACTGGATTTGACTTTAAAAAATGAAAAAAAAAATTTTTTTCTGTGGTTTTGGGAATTTAAAAAGTGGGTGCTTGTGTCCCACACATGGGTGTACATATACATAGAGCATGAGACCTCCTTTTCTTGGAATTTTGATCTCACCTGCTATACAACAATTGTAGTGGAATAATCTATCTGATCTAACTATTTTAGAACCCTGGAATCTATTGCATAAGACCATCTTGTAACTTCCAGAGGAAGGTTTGGTTAATGTTGGTCAATTTCAGCTCTTAGTACAATAGCAGCTACCCTAAAAATTCCACACACACACCAAAAAGAACCCTCTTAGAACTTATATATGAATTCAGCAAAGAAGCAGGATACAAAGTCAACAGACAAAAGTCAGTTGCATTTCTATATGCCATCAATGAACAATCTGGAACGGAAATTATGGAAAAAATTCCATTTACAGTAGCATCAAACATAGGAATTAACAAGGAGGTGAAAGACCATACAATGAAAACTACAATAAAGTGCTAATAAAATTATTTCCAAATGGCTCAAAGACCTAAATGTAAGACCTGAAACTATAAAATTCTTTGAAGAAACATGGGGCAAAAACTTCATGATATTGGATCTGGCAATAATATCTTGTGTATGACACCAAAGGCACAGGTAACAAAAGAAGATATAAACAATTGGACTTCATGAAAATTACAAAAAAAAAAATGTCTATCAGAAGACACTATCAGCAGGGTAAAAAGGCAACCTACAGAATGGAAGAAAATATTTGAAAATCATATATCTGGTAAGAAATTAATATCCAGAATATATAGAGAATTCCTAAAAACAAAGTAAACCTAATTCAAAAATGGGCAAAGGACTTGAACAGACATTTCTTCAAAGATATACAAAATGGCCAATAAGGACATGAAAGATACTCAACTTTACTAATCAGTAAGGAAATGCAAGTCAAAACCACCATGAGATACCATCTCACGCCCATTCAAATGGCTACTATAAAAATAACTGCCCCCCCCCCCAGAATAAACCAACCCAGAAAATAACAAATGTGGGTAAGGATGTGAAGAAATTGGAACACTTGTGCACTGTTGGTGGGAATGTAAAAGGTACAGCTGCTATGGAAAACATTAAAAACAATTGCCATATGATCCAGCAATTTCACATTGGGAATCATTGAAAGCACGTCTCAAAGAGGCACTTGTACACCCATGTCCATAGCAGCATTATTCACATTAGCAGACTTGTAGAAACCACCCAAGTGCACATGGATGGATGACTAGATAAGGATGATGTGGTACAAACACAATGGAATCTTCTTCAGCATTAAAAGGGAAGAACATTCTTATACATGCTACAACAGGGGTGAATCTTGAGAACACTATGCTAAGTGAAAGAAGCCACAAATAGTCAAGTACTGTATGATTCCACTTATAGGAAGTACTCAGAGTAGTCAACATCATAGAGACAGACAGAATGGTGGTTTGCAAGGGCCAGGGGGAGGGGGAATGGGGAGCTATTATTTAATGGGTACAGAGTTTCAGTTTTACAAGATGAAAAGTGTTCTGGAGATGGATGGTGGTGATGGTTGTGCAACAATGTGAACAGACTGAATACCACTGAGCTGTACACTCAAAACTGGTAAAGATGGAAAATTTCATGTTCTGTATATTTTACTACAGTAAAAAAAAAAATGGGAGAACAGAGTGAATATGGCTGCCACTGTGTGGAGAAGCAAGATGGAAACTCAAAATTCCCTGCCCCTGACAAATGATGAGCAAAGGGGCCTCCATCTATGTAGAATGGAGGGAAGCAGCTCATTGATTTCAATGAAATCAGTTTCATTGATTGAATTTGGGGAATCATCAGGGTATGGCTTCATAATCTGAACCATCACTTGGTTGGTCTCTCCAGAAATGAGTTGCCATTGTCAGGTCAGAGGCAAGGGGTCTGGGTCAAGCCCTCACTTCTGTAGGGCCTTACTCCACCCTGGCCTGGTGGGGTGGTACACCAGCACCTTAGTCCTGTCCTGTGCTAGTGGACCCAGAGTGAGGGGTACTTGGCTCTTTGGGGAGGCTTGTGAGCACTCACCCCTGACATGGCTGGAGCTCCCTCATTCCTTTTTTGCTCCATTGGCTATTAAGGTATCTTTCTGAAAGGCAGCCTCCAGCTTTCTTCCTCTGGCAGAAAGCCAGCTCCCCTTTGCTGTAGGAGAACTTGGATAGGGACCACCAAAAGGATTTAGTAGCCCTGTTCAATTTGCAATCATGTGGGACCAAACCTCTGTGTTCCTGGGAGCCTCTTCCTGTGTCTATGTGTGCCCTAGCTCCCTTCTTCCTTTTTGTTTGGGAGTCCTGGGGATGGCTGGTCTGAGCCCACGTGGACTTTAAGATCAGAAAGGCAGGTCTTTCTGCTTCCTAGCCCTCCAGGTTCCAAAGAATCCTGCCCCTCACTGGCGTTTCCAGGGGGAGCCTTGGAAAGAAAAGGGCCTGAGAAGGGCCTAGCAGAGGATGCCATCTTTAATGTGCCCCCGAGGGACTTTTATTCTTGGAGCAACTGGACCAAATTACATTTCCAGATCACCATCCCAGGTCATTTTCCTTAGAAAAAAATTTTCAGAGAGCCACTTTAGAAGGCAATTCATTAATTGAGAGACAAGAAATAGGAAAAAAAAAATATGGCAAATGTGAAACTCACAGCATGGGCAGGATAGCATGGGGGGCCTCCTGCCACCTTCCCCACAGTTCCGCAACTCTCAGCATTGGAGAGAGTGGGTGGTGTCCAACACGGTGAAGGCAGCTGTCCTTCAGGCCCTTGCAGTCTGTGATGACAGGACTTCTGATAGCCCCAGCTGACAGCGTACAAGAGAACAGCGAGAGTCTAGGGGGGCCTCGTGGACACAATGGGAGAGTGTGAGGGACTCAGACTCAAAGCTGGAAGAGGCTGGAGGGAAAAACTAAGCATAGAGATGCAATGGATGGCAAGTCAAGCCCTCTCTACTGGGCTCTGCAAACTCTGTCTAAATATTACCATGGAGTTTGTACATAATGCAGAGATTTGGCTCAGGTAGTTTGGGAGTGGACTGTGCATTTTCAAAGGAACCATTTCCTGTCCTCGGGAATCTTGATGCAGGTGGTTCACGGTCCACACATTGAGGTCCCCTGCCCCACATGAGACCCGAGCTCCTTCTCTGGCACCCCCAGCATGGCCATCGACTTGGGGTCCAGTGCTGGAGCAACAAAATGATGAGGGAGCTGCCAACTGCAGGTGTCTGGTCAGCCTGCCATCCTCACACTTAGCTGGATCCAGCTCCCCACAGAGGCTGCCCATCAGGACGCCATGAGGTTGTTCTCACGGAACAGCACAGATGCTGCTTGAGGCTCAACTTAGACTTCAGATATTGAGAAGTTTATTATTGTGCTATTGGGCAGGGGAAGAGCAACTTCTGTATTACTGGTGAGGCCCGAGTGGGGGAGGAAGGCAGTAGCTAGAGGACCAGGCGTCCTTCTGAGGGGGTGAAAGTGTTCTGAAATTGTGTACTTGTGGTTGCACACATCTGTGGATATACCCCAGTCCACTGAATTGTGCACTTTAAATGGGTGAATAGTGTGTTTTACAAATTATATCTCAATAAAGGTATCTAAAGAAAAGTTCATTACACCAGGGTGCATGAAGTACACTCTCTACAGACACATGTTGAGGGTGTTTCAAAGCATGCCATTTGTATGTACAAATAGTTAGTTCAGTGACGTAATATGTTTACCCCATAGAGGGAAATCAGAGTTTTACCATTCAAGGGAAAAAAAAGATCCGAGAACTCCATAAAAATCTTGTTTGTTGGGGGAATGGCTCTATTAATACAATTAAAAATAATTCTGATCATTTCCCATGATATTTGACTCCCATCAGTAATGACTTATTTACAACTGTGCTGTTTATGCTGTTATCTCTACAGAGATACATTACTGAGGCTGACACTTCTCAGTTTGAAATGTATGTCTCAGTAGATGGTTGGTCCTGACATTGAATCCCAGGCGGCCCCAGCTAAGCAGTGGACTGACTGGCTTTCTACCTTGGCTCACATTGTTCCCTTCTCTGGTCCTTATGGAGTCCTAATTTTAAAAAGAAAAAAAAGATTTTATTTATTTATGAGAGAGAGTACAAGCGGGAGGAGCAGAGGGAGAGGAAGAGAGAGAACCTCAAGCGGACTCCATGCTGAATGCAGAACCTGGCATGGGCCGGATCCAGGACCCTGAGATCAAGACCTGAGCCAAAACCAAGGGTCAGACACCTAACTGACCGTGCCACCCAGGTGCCCCTGGAGTCCTAATTTTACCTTGCATTTCCTAGCTTAAAGCTTTTCCCCCTCTAAAATCATGAACTTGTATCAAAAGTCCTGAAGGGGATCATCAAGGAGTCATTTCTCAGTCTATTTGGAAGCTATTGCTTCATTTAACGAATGAATAGTTTCCCTTTTAAGAACCACACAGGGAAAAAAAAAAAAATGCCCAGAACTTCTCTCCCACGTTGCTCAGAACACAGAACTACGGAAGGAGAAGGGTTCTTAGTGATCTAGGGCAGCTCTGTTTTCACGGCCTGAGGGAGGTGAAGTGCAAGGTCACCAGGTAGCAGGTGAGCTGAGACTAAACCTTCTGGCTCATGGCTTGTCCCATGTCCTACGTTTTGCATTGCATATGAAAGCCACAAAAAACCAAACCTCCAAATACCTGTCTCCCCCAAACCAAACCCACCATCCAGTTCTAAAATCAAGTTGTCACTGTTATTGTACTACAAAGCAGGGGCTGCCCCATCCTACCATTGAAGGAGTAAGACCCCTAGGGAAACGCAGCTCTGAGAGGTGGAAGGAGCCCAGTCACACAGAGGGAACCAGCCCACGGGCTCTTCCTTCCCAAGTGACAGAGCCTGGAAGAGTGCTTTTCTCCTTCCACAACATAACAAATTGCTGCTCCCCGGCTAGCCTCCAGCCTTCGCTCTGTGCCAAGCTCTGGCTTCCATCCAGCCCCTCCTTGGGAGCCAAACCCCAGACTCTCTTGTCCTAGGAACTGGTCCAGAAGGGCTTTGGCAGTCGGCAAGGAGGAGCTTTATACCACGGCCTGGGGGGCCCGGCTGCCCAAGCTCTGGCTGCCTGGGTGGGTGGCTGAGACCCCTACTCTGCAGAGCCCTGCCCCACACTGAAAAAGAAGGACAAGGAAGGGAAATAACAGGTTAATAGCACACTGAGGGGCTGTTGGGGATGGGGAATGAGAGATGGCTTACTCTGGCTGGTTCTTTGTTCTTCTGGTGCAGAGGAATCTGATGACACCAGAGCCTGGGTCCCAAGGTGCCTTCTTAAATTCAGCCAAAGAATTAGCTCCTGGGATCCCAGAACCACACACAGTCTTCACGCCTGGGATTCTGCACTCTAGTAAAGCTGGCATTGAGACAGAGTGTGAGTGAGTACAGGCAACTTCTCTCTGTAAGGTTTTTCCTCTGTTCCCTTCCTTGGAGGGAACAGTGCTTGTGATCACTAGTGATGGCTTCTCTTGTACCTCTGAGTTTCTTTAGGATGGCCAGGATGGGTTGGCCTCAGACCCTGAGGCTTGATGGCATCCTACAGCTATGAAGTCTCCTCCCCACAAGATTCAGAAGGTACTTACATTGATGTTATTTGAAAAAAAAAAAAAAAAAAAGTTGCCAGAATGAAACAAAAATCTCAAATTCCTTTTAGAACTCATGGCCTCTTCCCTCTCCCCTGCTACCACGCCTTCTTTCCCCCTGCGCCCCTACCAGAATTCTCGGGAACTCCGAGATGCTATTTTGAGGAATGTATTGTAGGAGAGTCTTCCCTCTCACAACAAAAAATTTCCCTCTAAGGAAAGAGCAGGAGGTGGGTCTGGTCTGTGGCCCCACACAATTCGGAGTTGGGAGGGCCTTGGGGTACCCCCTCTTTCAAGGCTATCTGATTCATGACTCTGTTGTCAATGTCCCTGTTCGTTATTGGACAGCCCCTGCTAATCCAGTGTCCTCACAGCCCAAGTTAGCTGACCTAGAATTTTCACTGACTGGTTTTGCTCTTGATACCTGAGACCGTGTTGAATTACAAAACAAAACAACCCCCAAAGATAATGGGGCAGAGGGCATGCAGGCCTCATTTTTTTTTTTTTTAAGATTTTATTTATTTGAGAGAGAGAGAACTCAAGCAGGGGTAGAGGGAGGACAGCGGGAGAAGCAAAGTCCCCACTGAGCAGGAAGCACAACAGAGGGCTCCATCCCAGGACCCTGAGATCATGACCTGAGCCAAAGGCAGACACTCAACTGACTGAGCCACCCAGGCGCCCTGAGCTCTTTTTTTCAAAGTATAAATGGATGTAAGAAGTTCATTGAGTTGCCAGTGAATGTGCTGATTTACTTCTGAAGAATGTACAGATGGGGGAGATGGGAGTTTGGAGGAGAAGCACAGATGGAGAAGTCTTTTCATTTTGATTTGTCACTGAGCAGAGACCTGGAGTTGCTGAGGGTGTCAAGACTCAACAGATGCAAACCCAGGGAGGAAGGGCGACACAGACACACGGCAGGCACAGTCGGCAGGAAATGTGTTTCTGCAGGGCTCAGATGCCAGAGGAAGGGCACACAACCAGGGCTGGGGGGCCGGGGGATATTTCAGCCCAAGTCCGTGGTCCTTCCAGGGGACAGACCTGGGTGCTCACAGATGGCTGAAGGCCTAGGGGTGTTCCCGGAGGACAGAGGCAGACTGATCCTGCCACCCCCACTCTTAAAGGCTGCGTGCTGTCTGCGCCCTTGCCTGCTGAGCCCTGCATTGCTCTCTGAAAGGCACATGGCCTGCTCAGTGCCATGATTTTGTCCCGCTGCTTCTCTTGAAATCTGTGTTCTTTTTGGTGCCACCTGAATGCAGATATTCTAACTTTGCTTTTGTGGGTGCTCATTATTGAAAATTTTGTAGAGTTCCGAGAACAAATGCAGATCTACAGAGTCCTGTTTTAGAAAGCATCTGTGGGTCTCTGACATATATTTGTGTGTGTGTGTGTGTGTGTTTATTTTCCCCAGCCAAAACAGGCTTTCAGGGCCACAGAGTGATGTGGGTAGAGTCCTTAGGATAAACCAATAATGTGATTCTTTTTTTGGTTCACTAGATTGTTACATAAAGTGTCTGAAATTTGTAAGCTTTTCAGCTGGTTGATGACACTTGATAATCACTTGAGTTTATATGCCAATGGTTATGCTTAAATTGTACACATGGGATTGGCCTGGGCTATTTTTGGAGGCATGTGGGTTACTTGTGCCTGAATATCCCAGCTCCCCCTGGCTACTGTTGATAAGCTTGAGCTATACCCAACTGGCCATGCACTTAGAGCGCCCCTTTGCTGCCTCAGTGTGGGGCAGCGGGGGTGGAGGGTGTCTAAGGAAGCAGAACAGATTTTGGTGTATGCTCCGCTTTTGCACTCACTGAGACATGCTGGTGGAAGTGGTAGTCCTTCTCAGATGAGAATAAGGAAGACTCAGTGTCCTTAGAGACTCACAGACTGTCAGAAACTGATGTGTGTGGTGGCCTCTAGAGTGGCCACCTTCTTCCCTGCTATGTTTCAGATGGGGCAGAAGATAGTTCCACCCAGGCCTGGTGGGTCTGATTTCCCTGGATAGGTGCTTAGTGGAAAAGGACCTGCTGCTTCTAGAACCATCTCTAGAACTAGGAAGGAGTTCTTAATTAAACAAGTATACCGAGGCAGGCATTGAAGATTCTATGTGAAAATTCAGCTGTTGCTGGTCTGCTTGCTGCCTGGTGGGTGACTGGGAAGGAAGGCACCTGCCACCTGCAGCTTCCATTGCCGAACCACATTCCCAGCCCACATGGGCCCAGATATCAACGTTCAGTCCTCAGGTCTGTGAGGGGTGCTAGGTGCTGACTTATCTGGTCCCTATTCCCTCCTGGTCATCCTTCCTATGAATTAGTTTTTATTTTATTTTTAAATATTTATTTGAGAGTGAGTGGGCGAAAGTGAGCACGAGAGGGGAGGAGCAGAGGGAGAAGCAGACTGCTGCTGAGCAGGAAGCCCAACATGAGGCTCCATCCCAAGAGTCTGAGTTCATGACCTGAGCTGAAGGCAGATGCTTAACAGACTGAGCCCCCCAGGCGCCCCTCCTATGAACTACTTTTGAGTGCTGGTAGTGGAAGAACTTAACTGATGGTGTGCACTGATGCTGACACGAGGCAACATGGCCACTGAAGCTCATAGGATGTCACTTCACAGCCTCCCACAAGCTGTCTTCTGATGGGCTGAGCCAGCGGCTGAGCTAATATGGTATTCTGATATAATCATCAGGTACCAGAAGCAGAGTGGGACGGGAGGTGATGCAGGGAGAGCAAGTCTCCTTAACGTAGTGTCCTGCAGACAGGAGAAGGCGGCAAATACCCTGTCCTGATGTTTGTTAAGAGTTGAGAAAAATATGTCAGAAGCCACAGTGTGAAAGCGAGGCTGGGAGCAGGTCAGAGAAGGTGGCCACATGTCTGTGAGCGAGCTGCCCCGGGGCCCCGTTTGTGCCCGCCCTCCCAGTGTGCCCCAGGGTCTGAGTGCACAGCTCCTGCCCAGCACTGTCTGCCTTTCAATCCCATTGTTCTTAACCTATTCTAATCTAACTCCAAGGTATTTTATTTTGGAATCACAACTCCAAAACCTCCTGTTTGAAGGGTTGTTTCAATTTATTGATGAACCAAAGAAACTAGCACAATGGGATGTGAAAGGCCAGGAGAGGTGGATAGGGGTTCCTTCTGCCCGGCCCCCAGGCTGCCAGGATGAGCCCTCCCACACCTCACCTCATGGGCGTCGCCCCTCCGAGGGGGAGGCCTAGCCTGCAGGAAGCACAGTTCTCTGCCCCTGCATCAGGAGTAGGAAAATCTCCACATCCCCACCCCACTGGAAAGACTCCCTCTGCAGGATCATAAACCTGCATCTGGGACCTAAAAACACAGCTCTTGGAAAACATTTTTCCAGTCTGCTGCTATGCTTTTTCATACCTTTGTATTCATTTGTGTCTGAAACAGCACATCTAGAGACAGACTGTCTCTATTAGATACTAGATACTATTATTCTTTTCTTCTCTGCTGCTTAGTAGTCTAAATCCAGGTGGATCCCTCTCACACTCCAGAGAGAAAATAATAAGACCTTACATTAGAGTTTTCAAAAGTGTGGACATATGTTGCCTCATTTGAACCTCCCAGCAGCCCCGGGAGGTGGGCAGGTGGGCATCGTGGTCCTAGGATCCTGAGGATAGCTGTCCCAGTGAAGCCAGGAACCGAACCTGTGTCCTCCAGCTCCTGGTCCAGGGCTCCTTCAGCTCCCCAAGATGAAGCGAGCTCACCTCGATGAGCACAGCAGCCTTCGCTGAGAAGAGACGAAATGTCCTTTGGGCTGGCTGACCAAGGTGACTGGAAGTACAGAGCTCATCAGTGGGATCAGGGGAGAAACACACCTGAGTGAAATCTGGCATCAACGGCAGACGGGGAACTAGGGTAGGACATGGGCATCTCGGACAAGGGTTTCCTGTTTTCTTGATTCGAACCTGGACCACACTGGTGCTGCAACCAGGACTCAGCAAAGTCTGGGAGGAGAGAAGGCATTCAGAGGACTTTCTCATCTAGCAACTTATTGATTCCTTCACACATTCTCTTGAGGTTGGGTCGACAGTCTCCGTCCAGACTATAAAGGGTGGAGAGGAACTCCACGTCAGCAAAGTGGTTGAAGACATGGTTGATGCGCCCGTGGGTCCGGGGCGTCAGGTGTCGCTGCACCAGTTCATGCACCAGGTCCTTGCACTCGTGCAGGAGCTTGGAGAGCACGTTCCTGTCAAATGTGTATTCCACCTCGTAGAAGCTGACGATGGTCATGGCGGTCTGGTTCAGCTTCTTCCTGAGCTTCTCCACGACAACCACCTCCTCCTGGCTGAACTGGTTGTGTCGGTAGAGGATTCCGATTTTGATTGCCACCTTGATCAAGTCTTTCATGATCTTGTGGGCTTCCTTCTTGTTGTGGGTGTGCTCTTTGGTGACTTTGTAGAGCTCATCGAAGATCTCGCTGCTGGTGTCATCGATCAACATATTCGCCATGGTTTTGCTGGCGATTTTGCTCAGGATCTTCTTCTGGGCTTGAAGGGCAAGGTTCTTTGAACTAAAAACATCAGGACCTAGTGTGAGGAAAGAGAGAAAAGTTAGAGAAATATGAGATCTGTTTATTATGATTCCACAAGTGAAAGACACTAATTTGAATTTACGTTCCTAGAGCAAAGACAAGCCTTTATATCCCACTGCTCCCTCACCAAACTCCACCCAAGCCGGCGATTGCTACATTGTCCTCTCCACATACCATGCTTGTTTATCCTCTTGAATCTTCTAATCACCCTCTTCCTTCTCTGGAAGTGGCCTCCTCTTCTCTAGGCCGAATCTCACCTTTTTAGACCTACTTCATGCACAATGCTTTCCTGACCCTCTTAGTTCACAGAGAACTCCACTATCCAGTTGTGCAAATTACTGCAACAAGCACATTGCACTGATGCCAATGCCATTCCCTGGATGGACGTGGATGCCCGATCACGGCAGTCTATTTGACTGAGTCTCAGAATCCATATTTTGAGTCTAAGGTATATATTTTTTTTCATGTTCCCTATCTAGGAAATTGTTGTATGTCTTACAGTCACTGTTGCCAGGGACACATGCACTATGGTTGTCTTTATCTATATGCAAGCAATTTGCACAACAGGAGCCAGAGATTGGGGAGAAAAGTCAAGAGCACTCAGATGCCCTCAGTTGGCAGAGACAACTGAAGGGCACTGTGTGCAAAAACACACACACTAACACCTCCAAGTCAATCAGGTTCTCTTCTTTTCCACTTTATGAATGAACAAGAGTGAAAGATGTTAAAAAAACAAAACAAAGCAAAAACCCTATGTCTAAGCAAGTCCAAAAGGACCTTTCAATAAGTATAACATTTCTAAGTAAAAAAGAAAGCAGTCACTCACAATTTAATTGGCCAGCACCTTTTTCTTAAGAGCATATAAAAGAACCTCTTACAATCAGTGGTGCCTTAGATTTGATGAACTACTCCGTGATGTGGGCAGTTAGCTACAGCTGACATCAGAAACCCACTGCCCATCCTGCTACAGCATGTACGTGTATTACTGGCCCAGAGGAGAGGCAGGTTGCCCGAGGGAGGAGACGGTATCTCCCATAGCACCCAGCTCTGTTCTGCACAGGGATGAAGTGGCGTCTGCTGGGTGAAATACCAGAGAAACACTGCAGAAGAAGAAGGTTGTAAAATACAGTGCGAATTTATATTAAAAAAGTTTTCCTTTGAGGACTGAAGACCCTTCTAGGATCCAAAGAGACTGTATCCAGTGCTTTGTGGCCACAGGGAAGTAACAGGACAGGCAGAGTGGACACATGGCCATACAAGCCAGCCAGGTCCCGCAAGCCTCGCCTGGCTGCCCCCATGTTCCACATGGTCTGCCGACCCGGGGCTTATGGCTCAGTGCTGAGCGATTAACACCCAGATGCTCGGGTCTCACGGACAGACTCAAAAAACACTCCCACACAATTTAAACAAGGCTCCCACGCATTTCCTGCACCCACTTCCCCCCTCCTCATGGGCCCCTCCTGGACCCTGCCTTGCTCCCTCAGCCCTGGGCCTTTCCAGGACAGCTCTACTGCTCTGGCGCTTCTCCCTGCAGGCCCAGAGGCTTGGGCTGGAGGGGGGCTGGTGTGGCAGGGTCAGCAGTAGTAGGACAGCCAGTCGAGGCCAGGAGCATCCTACAGCCCAGGGAGCTCACGCTCTTTAAAGTCTGAAACCACAGAATCTTCAAGCAACTTCCCAAATGACCCTGACGCTAGACGTTCCCTATAGTCAAGGTATAAAGGGAACCAAAAGGGAAGCCCTGGTCTCAGTCCTCCTGTGTGCTCAGGGCCTCAGGCACTGGTGGCTCTGGGTGTGGGGAGGGGGGGGGCAGGGCAGGGAATGGGGGTGGGGGTAGGGGCAGGGAAGGAGTGCTGAGTGCACCAGGTGCTTCACTCTGTTAGCTGAAGCTGACACTTTTTTTTTTTTTAAATTTCTTTACAGTGTACCAGAATTCATTGAATTCATTGGTTTATGTACCACACCCAGTGCTCCACGCATTATGTACCCTCTTTAATGCCCACAACAAGGCTCACCCAACCCCCCACCCCCACCCCTTCAAAACCCTCAGATTGTTTTTTAGAGTCCACAGTCTCTCATGGTTTGTCTTCCCTTCCGATTTCCCCCAACTCCCTTCTCCTCTCCATCCCCCCATGTCCTCCGTGTTATTTCTTATGCTCCACAAGTAAGTGAAACCATATGATAATGGACTCTCTCTGCTTGACTTATTTCACTCAGCATAATCTCCTCCAGTCCCATCCATGTTGATACAAAAGTTGGGTATTCATCCTTTCTGATGGAGGCATAATACTCCATTGTATATATGGACCACATCTTCCTTATCCATTCGTCTGTTGAAGGGCATCTTGGGTTCTTTCCAGTTTGGCAGTCATTGCTGCTATAAACACTGGGGTACAGATGGCCCTTCTTTTCACTATATCTGTATCTTTGGGGTAAATACCCAGTAGTGCAATTATAGGGTCATAGGGAAGCTCTATTTTTTAATTTCTTTTTTTTTTTTTTAAAGATTTTTATTTATTTATTTGACAGAGAGAAATCACAAGTAGATGGAGAGGCAGGCAGAGAGAGAAAGAGAGGGAAGCAGGCTCCCTGCCGAGCAGAGAGCCCGATGCGGGACTCGATCCCAGGACCCTGAGATCATGACCTGAGCCGAAGGCAGCGGCTTAACCCACTGAGCCACCCAGGCGCCCTATTTTTTAATTTCTTAAGGAATATCCACACTGTTTTCCAAAGTGGCCGTACCAACTTGCATTCCCACCAACAGTGTAAGAGGGTTCCCATTTCTCTGCATCCTCTCCAACACACATTATTTACTTCTTGTTAATTTTGGCCATTCTAACTGGTGTAAAGTGGTATCTCAATGGGGTTTTGATTTGAATCTCCCTGATGGCTAATGATGATGAACATTTTTTCATGTGTCTGTTGGCCATTTGTATATCTTCATTGGAGAAGTGTCTGTTCATGTCTTCTGCCCATTTTTGGACATGATTATCTGTTTTGTGTGTATTGGGTTTGAGGAGTTCTTTATAGATCCTGGATATCAGCCTTTTGTCTGTACTGTCATTTGTGAATATCTTCTCCCATTCTGTGGCAACCTACATGAAATGAAGCTGACATTTTTACCAAGGCTTCCTTGCTAGTCTTTTCCCCTCCAGCAATGCCAACATTCTTCTCTCGACCAGTAGCTGTCATACCTTTTGCTCATATACTCCCATAAGAATTTTGAAAAAATTATGCACTTCCTTGCACCCTTGACAGCAAGTATTTTTCACCTTAAGGTTAAATAGTTATAATTTGTTAAAAGATATAATTTCTAGGTATTATAAAGTGAGTATTTAAAAATTAGCCTGTTAAAGCATTCTTGTAAATATGTCCAAAATAACATAGCACTACAGTGATATAACACCCATTGTTGTCAATTTTAAAATGTTAAGAGCAAGCTCTTCTTTAAAAATTAGAAATGTTAGGGATGCCTGGGTGGCTAAGTCAGTTAAGTGTCTGTCTTTGGCTTAGGTAATGATCCCGGTGTCCTGTGATAGAGCCTTGGGTGAGGCTCCCTGCTCTGTGGGGAGGCTGCTTCTCCCTCTCCCTTTGCCTCCTGCTCCCCCTGCTTGGGCACTCTCTCTGACAAATAAATAAAATTAAAAAAAAAATTAGAAATAGTACATTGTTCTTCCCCCCTTATCTCTATGACATGACACCCAGAGAATTTTAATGTATTTTTATGCTTGAAAATGTTTTATTTGATCAATTCCTCACAATTCTCTACAGCCAAAGGATGCATACAAATTGAAATTTAAAATAAAAGATGATTCTAGCGATCATAAATCTTCATGTCTTAAAACATTTCTTCTAGAGTGAGCTATTTTGTTTTGGGGTACAATATATAATATTAAAACGTTGGTAAACACTAAACATAAAAAATAATAAATTTTTATTGGAGATGCACTTCCAAATGAGATATATAGGGGTGGATTATGGCCCCTTGATTCAAAGAGGCACCACACAGCACCAGAGCTTCCTGTCCTCCCTGTGTCTGACCAGGGAGGTTCTGCACGCATGTCAGTCAGCCCCGATTTGAGTCTTTATGGGTTAGAACTCTGACTACAAGAGTGGAAAGGAGAGAGGCCCACCACGCTTTGACCTCAGGTTGTTCCTCAGGTAGGAAAGTGTAGAAAAGAGTATGTATTGAGGTGTGAAAGGGTAATCAGATCTATAAATCAATTCCCTCAAAATCATCCTTGTCTGAACATCACATGGGAGGTCTGGACTCTCGGTGTGCACACTACATGGAATTCTCTTCAGCAAGAGCAGCAGGATTCCAAGAGGTGATAAAAAGCACTATTTGGGGTAAGGAGATTCTTGACCAAATAAATTTGGAAAATACTGGGTTAAGCAGTTAGATTCTTTTCCTGTGAGACTTTAAAACACTCCTTTAATACACTGAGGTGTTTTATCAACTTTTAGAGGGTTGGATGTGGTAGGCAGAATTACCCCCAACCCCAAGATGTCTGTGTCTTGGTCCCTGGAAACTGTGAGTGTGACCCAGCAAAAAAGAGTTTGCAGATAGGATTGAGTTAAGGGCTTAGGGATGGAGAAATTACCCTGGATCATCCAGTCAGCCTGATACAATCACAAGAGTCTTTCAAAGTAAAGGAGGGAGGCAGAAGAGCATGGGACACAGAGGGGGATGTGATGGTGGAAGTAAAGGGCGAGAGTGATGTGGTCATTGGCTTAGAAGATAAAGGAGGGAGCCACCAGCCAAGGAACACGGCTGGCTTCGAGAAACTAGAAAAGGGAAGGAAACACAATCTCCCCTAGGGCCTCCAGGAAAAGTGTAGCCCTGTGGATACACTGATTTTTAGCCCTGTGAAACCCACTTGGGATTTCTGTTCTCTAGAGGTATAATTGGTATAATTGGATACATCTGTGTTGTTTGACACCACTAAGTTTGTGGTAATTTGCTTTGTTACAGCAGCAATAATTCAGGTGGATAGACGTGATGTAGCAAGTTTATCTGGTCAGGGGATTCTTTTTGTCTTTTGAGTAGAGACCCCAGCTGCCTGGGGCTGCCAAGATGGAGGGGTTTCCCATATAGCTGACTTTCAGGGCTGGAACTAGATCAGTGGCAGGCACGTTGGGAAAAGTTGGTCAACCTATTCCGAAACCACCAGTGAGGCATATATCATTGAGTTAAAAATTGAACAGAGAAGTAATTGAAGAAAAATTTCCGAGGGTGGTAGAAAATCATACATACCTGCCTATCATCTCAGCAGGTAAATTGTACTCTCATGTTGCCACATTTACCAAAATCTGCCCTTCTCTCTACTTTTCATTTCTGTAAACTTAACCCCTTTTGCTCATTTTGGGCAAAGTCCCTTTTGTCCTTTGGTTGCTCTGTAGTTATTGAGCACTTCCTATTAGTTTGGCAATAAATGAATTTGGCTAAATTAATCTGCCTAATATTTTGGCTAGCTTGGCTCTATATGAAGTGCTTATGGAGGAAATCACCCCAGAATATCCATTTGGGTCCTGCTCTGAATATGGTCCCACAGGGATGGGAGACACAGACAAATGAATCAAAATGCAGAAACATGCAAAACGTCCCAGAATGGCTTGAGTGAGAACAGCTGGGGACATCTAAAGGGGGACTTGAATGTGGACAGATGGGGGTGACTACCATGTTACAAAGTACAGGGTAGTAATTTCCGCCTAATCACAAAGGCTTGGGGTGGTTTTCCTGCTAAGTTTTCAGCCATCTCTACTGTATAAGAATGTGTTATTTATGTATAAGGGGACTTAGGGTACAGGCTTCCAGGGTTGAGTGCTCACACCTGTGGCATCTCTGATGCCTGAAATAGCAACAGTCTAGAGCAGAGGAACCCAAGTGCTATGGATCATCAAAATCACCAAGAAGGCTTTAAGAAACAACAACAAACAAGTAGATTCTCCAACTCTATCCCAGATTGCCAGTAGGAAAATCTTCAGGAGATTGCTGGTAATGCAAGTTTGCAAGGTGACTCTGACATGCTGTGTGGAAGACCCACTGATCAGGACATGGCCAACACGGATCCGCCAGAGCACTCATCGTGATAGGTGCTCTTGGAGAGAAGGATCTGTGGTGAGTTATAATGACTTTGTGGATGACCACAGATTATGGTTGGCTCTTGAGGCTCTACCATACCTGGTAGCTTATTAAAGGCTTTGAGAAGACCCACAGTAAAGATACCTGTGTAGTTTTGTTTACCCACTTCTCAAACTTCCTGAACCTTACAAAATTTGTACACACACACACACACACAATCATCTTGTATATATTATGAGAAATGCTGGGATAGGATTGAGAGAAAATCAAGACATTCTGGTCAACTTTTACAACTCCCAGGGATTGGCTGGGCAGGGCTGAGGAGAGCCAATGTCTCCAACATGTGTGCATGATTAAACGGAGGGTGTGTACAAAGAGGAGAGCCAGAGAGGCAGTCGTCTTCAGAAGACTTTTGTACAGAGAAATCTTGGGCCTGTTTCCTTCCCTCCATTCTTCTCTCTCAGCCTTCTGCAGGGGGGACTATGTGGGTGATCTGTCAGGGAGAAACAGTGCTGGCTGAGAGAAAGAATGCAAGTTTTGGGAGCCAGGGTTGGAAGTGTACTTGGATATTTGGGGAAACAGGCCTAACTGGTGGACACATATTTGTTTTGGGAAAACACCAAGAGATCCAGGTTAGGTCTTGGCACAGACTGTCCCCTTGTTGCTGTGTACAAGCCTTTGGAGGGCTGTTTTGGCCAGGGATAATTCTCTTAACCATGTTTGTATAAAAGTTCCCATTCCCCAGCCACAAAAGCTAAGGAGTTGTTTACAACACCTCAGAGTCTCTGAGAATGGCGATAAAAATGTGATCATGCAGCTACTATACAGCTCCCCTGGCCAGTACCATGAGACAAGATGGAGGAAGCTGTGAAATTGACCACTGAAGCATAACAGGGGTTTCCTTACACTAAGATTGATGGGGAAGCTCAAGTGAGAGCAATGCGAGGTCAGTACTCTAATAAGCCCTCTTGGAATATTCACAAAGAAAAGAAAAGTACCAGAGACTTGTTGGGAGACTGGCATGACAATGGTGGCCAATTAGTTTGGAGAGAGAAAGCAAAAGATAATTTAAGAGGGTCTCCCCCTAAACGGAAAAGTGCTGGGGCTGGCTGAGTTGATTCTTCTATAAATGATGTTCAGCCATAGTACAAGTGATGTTTCCACATTTGAGACAACACTAAGCTCTCCCAGATGGTGAAATGCCAAACGGGTGGTGACACACAGCAGGAAGATCTTACCGAGCTGGGTGAGTGGGCAGAAAAAGAGGCAGATGAGCTCTAGCATGGTAAGAGCAGGTAGTATATTCTGGGAAAAATAAAGCAAACACTGATTATGAGGGATGAGGAGCTCTGAGCATCTGCCCAGGATGTGCTGAGGCATGGAGGGGCTGGGGGAGAGACTCCACCCACCTCTCCCTACTCTCAACTCGGTAACTTCTCTGCTTCCGGCAAAGGAGTGTGGGGGAAAACTTGAAGGCGTGTGTGGATAGCTGTGTCAAAATAATAAAACTGGAAATTTATCTCTCATGGCCTGTGCTGTACATGGGATCATGTCAATTCTGTAAACAGCCTAAGATGATGATAGCAAGGAAGAGAGTGAGCTAACAGTGAGAAGGAGAAGTTAGGAGAGGAGATGGTACCCAGAGGAAAACAATATGTGGCACTTAATAAGCACCATCTGTTGAAGCAGGAGACCCAGCAGACAAGGAACATGGGAAGGGCAAAACCCTGAGCAGAGGGTGTTCTGTGGTAGTCCAAAATTTCTGGTGCTCAATCACCTACATGTAACTGTTGGGGAAAAAAGCACGCCTCCTTTGGATGCAGCAGCCTCACAAACTACTGGAACTTTCATGAGCACCTTCCTCCCTATTCACCTGCACACGCACCCAGAAAAGCTGACTGGACTGGTCATGTCCCTCAGGCTCCCTCCTTCACTACTGACAAGGGGCCAGCACCCAGTGGTGAGAGTGACACCCTCTCCTCTCCCTGCCTGCTTCCTTGTCTGTTCTCTGTGTGAACGATGGAAAGGGGTTGGCTTAGGGGGAGAGGTGGTCTGCAGGATTGGATCTCCATGACAATGACAAAATACCTTCTAGAGAAGACACTGGCTCTGCTTCAGTTCTTGGATGTCCCTATGTAGCTACGGGGACAAAACTATTAAGCAACCTTAAGTAGTGTTTTGAAATGTGAACCTAACAGAGTTCTGGTTTCCAGGAAAACTACTAATTGAATCGTTGTATCTCCAGTGGAGTCAACCAGAAAGCACTGTCCTTTCCTTGTATAAAGCTATGGCTTGTGTACTGCTGGAATATTAAAAACATGGCATTAAAGGAGGTACAGTGAAACGAGATCGTTGAGTGATGGTGGGGTCTTTGAGTTGGGGACAAGCAAAAATCTGGATCCTTCCCTCTCTCCACAGAGAAATGACCAAAACGTAGAAGCCCATGAAAAAAAGCCTTTGTTGGTCTAGTCCCTTTCATACTTGAGATGGCAATTTTGGGACTTAAAAAAGATATTTTGGGATAGTTTAAAAGGCATCACAGTAAAACGTGGATGGCCTGGGAGGGTCAGGAATGCATTTTTCTGACTACAGGTCACCCCTGAGCACACCCAGAGCAGATCCTGAGACTTCTTCGAGGCTGGGCCCCCCTGCCCAACCCAAGAGAGCCACCTGCCTTGAGTGTGTATCTCCTGGGCTCACCTCTGTGCCTAAGACCTGAGGTCCCCCCAATTTCCACTACTGCATTAAGAAGCAGGCAGCTTGTGGGTCCTACAGGTGTCCTGTACATGCATGTCCTGACATGCAGGGGAGCAGTGTGCAAAATGAAAATGTTAGAACCTCTGTTTCTGTCTTCTTAGGAGAGAAGTGAAGTTTTCCTAACACTGAACATGCAGGCTGACTGGGAGACATAAGGGAAGTGGGGAAAGTCCCCCTCTCAGGATTTGGGGGGTGTTTAGTGTATCCCTCACTTGTTTATCCCCTCTCACAATTTTTTAAAAATATTTTTATTTATTTATTTGAGAGAGAGAGAGACAGTGAGAGAGAGTATGAGTGAGGAGAAGGTCAGAGAGAGAAGCAGACTCCTCGTGGAGCTGGGAGCCTGATATGGGACTCGATCCCGGGACTCCAGGATCATGACCTGAGCTGAAAGCAGTCGCCTAACCAACTGAGCCACCCAGGCACCCCCCTCCCACAAGTTTTGATTTATTTCAGCATTTGTTTATGTGTGTTTGATTAAACAGACTCAGTGATTACATTATTTAGTTTCAACTAAACCCTCACAAAATGGACCAGTGATTTCAGAAGATTCCAGCAAGCACCAAAACTGAAGACAATACACTAATCATGCCAGCTTAAGTGAACAGCAAGGAAATGGCAGAGCAGACGATTATCCTTCTCATCGTAAGAGCTTTTCCACAGCCAAATTATAAGGTAAAAGCAATGATCTAATCAGATCTGACAAGAAACGGGCCATAAAAATTTCAAAAATTCTAATAAGATGATTTGAAACACTTTTACTTGCCTTGAGATATTCCCCAAGGTAGTAGGAAGCCATAACAATTAGTGAAATGTGCTTGTGATTGTGATTTTTAGCTTGTCCTATGGGTGAGGGGGAGGGGTACTCAGGAACAGCACAGATGACTGTGGGGGTGCAGGGATGAGTCAAGAATGACGCTGGGTGCTTCTGCTAGGTTAACTGGGGGCAGGGGGCAAGGAATGCACCATCAACTGGAAGAGGCATCTAGAAGCTTGTGGGGTGGATGAATTCAGTTTTTAGCATGCTGAGTTCCAGGGCTGTAGGGCAATCTGGCTGGAGAAGGCCACAGGAGCCTGCCCAGTAGGCACCTCACACCAACCTGCCCCACCCTGAGCATCCCATTTGCCCACCCAAACTCTACCTCTTTCCATCAAGCAGGAGCCAGTGAAGAGATCCATCTTCCCTAAGGAATTTGTCAATGGGGGATCCCTGGAGATAAACAGGTTCTTTCTTAAAAATGCAACTATCTAACATTAGCTGGTTAAAGCATAGTCTCTATTCACAGCTTGCTGGGAATCCCTTTAGTTGGGGCCATACTGTATTCCTTCTAGAGATTCTCTCTCCCCTCTTTGGGCCCATCACCACACTGCCCCTCCTAGTAAGTGAAAAATGAAGGCAGGAAGTGAGAGGCAGGCTTGGGTACGGCAGGACTGGGAGGGAGGGTGGAAGGAAGAAGGACTAGGTTGCCAGATAAGCAAACATGGAGGACGCGGTGTCGCACTGGCCAGTGGTTCCCCACCAGCTCGGGCTGGGCTGGAAATCTTGCCGTTGGCCCAGGCCTGGGAGCAGGCACAGAGTTTGGGCTTTGCCCTTGGTGGCTGTTCAGTCCTTGAGAGTCATTCATCCAGTGGTTAGAAATGAGTGATTTGGGGGGTCCAAGCATGATGAATCTTCCCAGCTGTACGGGACATTTCAGGATGCTGTGCAAAAATGTAGAAAAGCAATGGTAATCAAAACAGGACACTTCTTACAGGAGAGCTGATTCTGATTGTTGCAACACCTTGCACTGAATTCTTCTTCTTCTTCTTCTTTTTTAGATTTTATTTATTTATTTGTCAGAGAGAGAGAGCACAAGCAGGAGGAACAGCAGGCAGAGGGAGAAGGAGGCTCCCTGCTGAGCAAAGAGCCCAACATGCGGACTCGATCCTAGGATCCTGAGATCATAACCTGAGCCGAAAAGGCAGATGCTTAACCAACTGAGCCACCCAGGAGTCCCAAATAATTACTCTTTAAGAGCAGCATTTGATCATCTTTAAGGAGAAGACCAAGTTGTTTTGTTGTTGTTTGTTTGTTTTCATTTCAAAAAATTCCTGGGCTTTGAAATAACTTCTTATTCTAAGTAAGGTGAAGAGAAATTGGCAGGGTCAGCTGTAAGACCTATCAGCACCTTATCTCATTTTGTCTTAGACCCCCTTCAAACCCCCACTCATCAGCACTGAGCAGCTCATTTAATTAAGAATCACGTCACAGATACTATTAACTACTGAGCACAGATTATGTGTACCTGGGATGGTGGACGGGACGTATCTGATCTTCCCAAGAGTGCTTCAAGAGAGGGGTGGTGAGTCTCATTTTACAGATGAGGAATCTGAGCCACGGCAGATTTAAGTAATTCACTCACAGCCATGGGGCTAGTAAGCAGCAGAACTGCAGTTGGGCCCAAGTTCAGATCAGCTCCAGACAAAACCTGCCATCTTGGCCTTCTGGCACCTGCTTTCAGAAAATCATCCTTGGCTTCCGAATGTCTGTGATTTCTCACTTATTTGAGACATTAAGTCCCCTTCTAGTGAGGAGATTTACATTTCATCATTTAACTATAAAAACCATTCTTATTATGTGATAGAACAATGCCACATACTCATCAAAACCTGAAGATAGATGTCGCTTTTGTTTTTAGAGGGAATTCTATATATTTCAACAGTTACATACGGATTTTGTTTTTCCTACTGATTTACAGCCAGCTCTGAAAAGTGAATGAGTGAGGATTTTACTTAGCAGAGCTAACTGAGGCAGATACAGGTGAAGTCGCTGGGGGTTGAGTCATCTCCAACTCCACAGGTTAATTTTGGAGATTTGAGAGATATTTTTGTCTTATTGCAGTAGAAGAACCACCACCACCAAACACAACATCTACTTACGTGATTTCTAGAACTAGAGCTTGTTCATCCCCTCCCCGACTCTCCCTTGCATCTAATAAGTTAACTGGGGTCTGTCTGGATGGTAGGTCATATTCAGGCATGATAAGAGAGCCCACTTGCGTAGTGTTTAATGCACACAACCTCATCACAGCCTTGCGACAACTCTGTGAGCACACGCCAGTCATCATCACCATCATCACCATCACCATCAGCAGCAGCAGCAGCAGCAGCAGCAGCAATGACATCCTACGTCTTCCATCCCAGGCATCCGCAACAGAGAGATTAAATAGCTCATGTGGAGCCACCATTCAGGGAGCATTCAGGGAGCATTCAGGGAGCGGCAGAGCTGGGTTCATACTCGGAAGCCAGCCCCAGAGTCCTGTGCTTCACCCCGCCACGCTAAACTGCCATTCTCGAGTGACAAAGATCAATTAGTTTAAATGTGCTTTGAATTACTGCCCACTTGAAAAACGGAAATGGGTTTATGTTTTCCCCTCAGAACAATTAATGTTTTAAAAACCATGACACATAGCAAATACGTAGACAGAATGGAAGATACTCTGACAAACTCTGGTCATTTGGCCTCTGCCCAGGTGTGACAAATCTCAGTATTTTGTCCTGGGAGACAGAGCTAGGGAAAATGCCCTATTTGTCTTCAGCTGCCTCTTTCCCTTTATATCTCCCCAAATCTAACTGCGTTTCGGAAGCTGATGTGTCTGTCTCCTCCATTTTTATAGTTTTGCCTCCCGAGAAAGCATGTATCACCAGTATGTTGTTTAGAGTGTTTTAAAACTTCAGATAAGGATATCAGACCACACACATTTTCCTGCAACTCTTCGATCACGATTATGCATTCAAGATTTATCGTATTCAGGCATGGAGTTGCTTATGTGACTATACGATGTCCCCATGTTTCCTGATGATGGACGATTCAGTTCTTTCCCCTTTCTGCAAGCATAAACGTCCACAGACCTCTCTCTCTGTGCACACACGTCAGTCTCCTGGGCTCTACATCTAGGAGGCGACCACCGGCTCCTGGGCCTGAGGCTGCCGGTTGCTTTGCAGCACTAATTTTCACTCTCAGCAGCAGCCAAGGGGTGCCTGCAGTTCCATTTCCTCATCAGCACTTCAAACAGCCCACCTTTTAATTTCCTGCCAATCTGATAGGTACAAAGTAGTAGCTTGTTGTAATGTATCTTTCTCTGCTAGGGAAATTCAACGTAATTTTGCGTATATTGAGCATTCAGGTCCTTCTTTTGTGAATTGCTTATTCGTAGAATTTACTAACTCCTTCCTTACCCTCCCAGCCGCCTCCGCCCCCCGCACTGGATTGTATGTCTTTTTCTGGTTAATTTGTAGGGGCTTCTTTTTCTTTTCTTTTTTTAAAAAAGAATTTATTTATATATTTATTTGAGAGACAGAGAAAGCAAGTATAAGCAGGGGGGAGGAGCAGAGAGAGAGGGACAAGCAGACTCCTGGCTGAGTAGGGAGGCTGACATGGGGGACTCAATCCCAGGACGCTGAGATCATGACCTGAGCCAAAGGCAGATGGGATGGTCATCCGACTGAGCCACCCAGGCTCCCCTGCAGGAGCTTTTACTATGCTATGGACTCTAATCCTCTGCTGGTCACATGAGTTGCAACCATCTCCTTCCAGTTCCTAGCATTACCTTTTCACTTTATTTGTGGTGTCTTTAGTCATACAGAAGTTAAAATTTTTAACATAGTCTAATTTATCAATATTTTCCTCTATTGTTAGTGGGTTTTGTATCTCGCTTGAAGAAATCCTTTCCTGCTATGAGGTGGGAAGTGAAGGTTTTGCTTCCCACCTGCAGGTCGTTAATCCATTTGGCATTTATTCATGCCTTCTGCAGGAGGTACATTTGTCTCCTCACAATTTATTCAATTTATCAAATAGTTCATCCTTGTCCCACTCACCTGTTGGGCCACCTTTTTCTTATCAAATTTCCAAATTACAACAGGTCTGTGTCTTGTACTGTGTTCTACTAAACTATTTTAGTACCAGCACCACACCGTATTCACTATTGGAATTCATAATAAATCTTGACAGGCTGCAGGGAAGGCTCCCCCCACCATTTTATTCTTCCTAGAAATTGTCTTGACTGGGGTACTTCAGTGGCTCTGTCGGTGAAGCTTCTGCCTTTGGCTCAGTTCATGATCCCAGGATCCTGGGATCGAAGCCCCGCATCTGGCTTCCTGCGCAGAGGGCAGCTTGCTTCTCTCTCCTTCCTGCTTGCATTCTATTTCTGTTACTATCTTTCTCTCAAATAAATAAATAAATAAATAAAATCTTAAAAAAAAAAAAAAAAGTCCTGTTTTTGCCTTTACTCTTCCACATGAATTTAAGGATCTTTTGACCAAAAGCCATGAACATGCTGTATTAATCTAGAGCAAACAGGGATCTTTACGCTATCAAGCCTCCCATCCATTAGCATGATAAATCTCTCCATTTGTCAGATCTGTGTCCTTCCATAATGCTTTCAGGGTCATTCCTGTGAAACTCTCGCATTCTTTCGTCCGATTTACTTCTGGGTATCATACGGTTTTGGTTGCTACTCCAAGTATAATTTTTTCTATTATAGTTTCTAAATGGTTGTTGGTGATATGTAGGAATCCAACTGGTTCCTGTATATTTATCTCTAATTGAGAAATTTTGCTGAGTTCTGTAATTAATTCTAATTGATTTTCGGTAGCATCTCTCAGATGTTTTTGTACGGACAACTACATTGCCAGCACAAAATGATTTTCTTATACCTCCCATTTCTTCTTCTTGTCTTGTTGCACTGTTGGGGGCCTCCGGTGTAATGCTGAATCGTAAGGGTGCTATTTGGCATCCCTGTCTTGTTCTCAACTACCAGAATTGCCTCTAAAATCCTCCCCACCCCTGACCCTGGCCACATATGATCTCTGTTATGGGTTTTTGATGGATACCACTTATCAAGTGGAAGAGTCTTCCATCTGCTCTGGTTTTGCTAGTAAGGCTTTGTTTGAAGGTAGAAATGTGTATCTAATTTTATCAAACACTTCCTTTGTACCTATTGAGATCCCCATATGGCTTATCCCTTTTAACATGTGAATCTAACCAATTATTAAATGACTTTCTAATTTAAATCATCACTGTCTTCCCACAATAAAACCCCCTTCATCATAATGCATATTACATATGTACATTATATATAGTATATTGTATAAGGATGTATGTAACATACATGCATATAATATACTGAGGAATTCCATAGTAAGTATTGTATTTAGCATTTTGCAACTATGCTCAAAGGTGAGATTGAACTATAACTTTCTCCTAGTGCAGTCCCTGTCTGATTTTGATGTTTGAGTAAACTAGCCTCATGAAATGGATTGTGTAGCCTCCTTGTTTTTTTAAAGGTTTAGTAAAACTCACCCACTTGTGACAAGTGTTGTGTTTTGAGACTGGGGATGAGTGGAGAATCAATTTCTTTAATGTTTATTCATGTGTAGAAGAGCAATAATCCCCTAAAATCAACACATACTTACGATTTTTTTAACATTTATTTTAAGCTCTCTAGATTTTTCTTTTCTTTCCCCAAAGCACCCACAAAATAGGTAGCTGCTGTGAATGATGGGTCACTCTCAGGAATAAAGCAATAAACCCCATCCACAGGTATAATTTTCAATACTGTTCTCCTTGTTCTATTTTAAGATAAAATATTTCTCAAAATATTTTCTTTAACAATTTTATTACACAAAATGATTAATGAGTATTGAAAAAAGTCAGAAAAGATGCATACACTAAGGGAAGAAAATGAGTCTCCCATAACCCCTCCATGCATCACAGTCCCCATGTGTATATTCTACCAAACACTCTCTCAGGCATACACACTTTCATATCCACAGACACATGATCAAAGAGCCCTATTTTCTAATCTATAGAAAGTAACAAATACCCAGCAGCAGGTGTGTGATGGGGGAAAGGGTGTCCAAAGGTGTCTACCTGCACATCCAGGAGTCCCTTCTACTGCCCCTTCCTAAGCCAGGAGGTGGCAGGAGACACCGAGGAGGAGCGCCTTCCACAGAACCCCTGGCTCCGTCCACCTCATCCCATCAGATGCCTGCTTGTTGGACATTAGAGGACACGCTGAAATCAGGCGCCAAAGCGCAGCTCATCCCTTCACATGGATGGCTCTGCCCTAGCCCAAATGGTTGAAGACAGGCAGGTGACAGCCAAGCAGTACCAGAAATTCAGTGGGCTTCCTCTGGGGCTAGTGCCCTGACCCCAGCTGCTCTGGTCTTCTGTGCCCATTATGCAATCCCATGGATACCTGACCAGGAGGCAGAGGGGCAGCAAAGGTTTGTTCTCCAGCACTCACGTCCTTCCAGGATGGGGGGCCCTCGCATCCATGTCCAGTATGGTCCTTTTCCAGTGCTTCACTGTGATCAGCACTGAGTTATTCTGGGACTGATGCTCAGAGGACTTGTGTATCCTCCCAACGAGGACAGCATTTGCCACGAAAAAGTTGTTCAATAAATGTCTGTAAACGAATAATCGATTGAAAGATATAGAGTGCTCTTTCTCATTCTTTGAGGCCCAGATCCTATCTGTTCAGGATCCATGCTGGCATGGTGTGCGGAGTCACGGCGTACCTGCTGAACATTCTGAGCTCTGCACAAGTTCATGCCCTGCCTTTCCCAGAAAGTCACTTGTGCGGCCCAGCTGGGTCCTGCCCGTCTGCACCCCTGCACGCGGCAGCGTCCCCTGGGACACCAGCGGTGCTGCTCACCACATCCTCTGTGTTCAACTCCGGCAGGAGCCCTCTCTCCATGGCAGGAGCCCCCACCCTCCTGCCACCCCCGGAGCCTTCCCATTCACATCCCTTCAGGCTTACTCAATATTTTAACACTCAGGAGCTGCTGGGGATCACAATAGTATGGGCCACATCTGTCTCTCTGGGTGATCCCCTCTCTGCCGGCGGCTCCCACACTGTTCTCCATGGCAGGCACTGAAAACCCAGGCTCAGGCCAGCAGACTGTTAACAAGGACACCAGTAGGATGCTGCATTCAGAGCCATGGGAGGATGCCAACTTGGTAATATGTGAAATTAGTAAACAGACTGATGTAATAAAAATGTCAGCCTTTGGAATTCTTCAAGTTTGGAGTGTAGATATAAAACCTAAAACCTTTAAAAAAAAATCAGGCAATAAGATGAAACAGATTCCAGTCTATACTGGAAAAAAAGTAAACAAAATAATGGCCTGAGATAGTGGGCAGGTAAGCCTAAAGGAATGAGGCTCTTGGAAGGTGCTGTGATTAGATTAACACAGCTTAGTGAGTTTAAAGAACATAAATAAGTAAGAGGGTGGTGGGGTTATGGACATTGGGGAGGGTATGTGCTATCGTGAGTGCTGTGAAGTGTATAAACCCGGCGATTCACAGACCTTTACCCCTGGGGCTAATAGTACATTATATGTTTATTAAAAAAATAAAAAATAAAATAAATAAATAAACAGTAGCTGTACTAGAGAGGTCAGAACACGTGAGGGAGAAGAAACCAGAAGGTACTTCTAGATGGGAGATGATTTGGCAGACAGTACCGTGCCTTGCTCAATGTTCTACTTACTTTTTTTTTTTAAGTGAAATAATAAATTTTGTACAATGACATTTTTGGAATTCAGTCAATTTGAAAGCAGAACAACAGGAAAGGGGCACATGTAATATATCATTAATAATACCCCTTACATATACTCGGTAGTAATTGTGGGTTTTTTTTTTTGTTTGTTTGTTTTTGTTTTTTGTCCATGGATTTGAGATCTAAGACGTAAGTCAGACCACATTTGGGATATCCACTGAGGCCATGGTCATCTCTGGCCCAGGGGAAAGGTCATGTTAGGGAATGGAGTTTGCAGAGGGGAGGTGAGATGGCAGGTCTCTCATTCACCTGCAAAGTCTCCAAGGTTGGACTCCTGGGCTCAGCTGGGACCCCTCTTCAGACAGAACCTCTATCAGCCAAGAGGGAATAAGGAACCAAACAAGTTGTGGAGAACTCACGTTCCTGGAAGTTACACACAAATGTGTCTTTCTTTGAGGCTTCCTTTCTAGATTAAACTTGTCCCATACTTGTCCCATGGCAGGAGATGTCTCTAAATGATTTGTTTTACCATTTCAAATCAAGTCATCTGGTGTGGTCACCCCCAGACGCTGACAATGGCTGTCCTGTGAGGTCAGGATACAGAGCTGTGGCCATGGAGTTGTTCCCCTGTCCCTGTGCCCAGTCACTGTGTAGACAGCAGGGTGTGGAGGACCAAGGCCGACCCCAGGCTGCCCCAAGGCCCCCATTGTGCTCACTGTGTATCATGGGCCCATCATACACGCCTTCCTGGTTTCTTGGTCTGTTAATTAGGGGAGCTGGACTAGATGATTCTGCTAATTTTATATTAACTTCTTCAGAATCATAAATGGAGTTTTTAAGTCTGTAGAAGAACAGTATTGAGCATACATGACATACGAGCGGATACCCGTAGGTTGGATTCTCAGGCTCCTTTCTCTCTCAGATTCTCCTTCATTCAACAAGCTCTCGCTCTGCTCTGCAACTGCCCATTTCAGCAATGCAATACCTCCTTTTTCTCTCCTTGAAAAACCCAGGGCACTGACGTTCAAGACTCCAGCTTTCCTTTTCTGTGGTTTCCCTCCAGAATGTCCCCTCCATAAATTTCCTGGGGCCTTTGCCTCCTCCATCAGACCACAGCCTGTGGTCACTACAGAACAGGCGGTCGGCAGACTCTCCTCAAGGCCTGTCCCTGTGCTGGCCTCAGCTCCCACAGACCAAGCCACAGACTGCCAGCCCCAGCAGGCCGCCCTGTGCTGACATAGCTGCCAATGGGAGCTCTGCCCAAACCCTCAGGGCCAGCTCTTCCTGCCAGGTCTCACTTCCCTGTCATCCCACCTTTCTGCCCAAAGAGAAAGTGGTTCATCCTTGCCCCAGCCCCACAGGCTTTACTCTATGCAGCTTCTATCTGAATGCAAACATGTTGTGCTGCTCTCCCTTACACCCCTCCCCTGAATAGTCCTTCTAGCCAGAACTCCCCACCCCCAACACAAAGCCTTTTAAAGGACCTCCTGCCTGATTTCACTGGTTTGTTCACTGCAAACTGCAGAAGCAGAAACCTGCCCTGCTGTGTCCACAGTTGTGTCTCTGACACATAGTAGGAGCTCAAATAAATTTAAACCTCAAAAAACCAGCAGTGACAAGTCAGGAAGCAATGTTGTGGGGGAAAGACAAGGACAGGCTCTATCATGGCATGCCACCTTGCAGGGCCAAGAATCTATGTTTTGTTCCCCTCTCCAGCTTCATTCTCTCTAGACTCTGAGTTCCTGACTGCCAGCCACACCCAGGTGTCCCAGTACCAGGTTTGATCACTCTCACGTCCTCTCTGCGCCTCTGCCCATCCTGCTCCCTGGTGTTTGGACATAGGTGCCTCCCTCGCCCCCTTCTTCCCGATTCCTATCTGACCAGCCAGGCTCCACAAAAGGACTTCTGACCTCTGAGCATGCATCCCTGCCACCACATTTCCCTCTAGTCTACTCGTCCCAGTGCAGAGCCATCACACACCAGCTGGGTGAGTGATGTCATGTGCCGCCTGTCTGTGAGTGGCTGGACGGCAGGCATCATGATGTATTCATCCCATGGCTCTAGCCAGGGACTGAAACGCAGAGAACATTCATTGTGTGAGCAAATGATTATCAGTCTTAACATTTTATTGAAATGTCTTCACACTTATGTCAGGAGAAATAACGATAATCAGAACCAGTGTGGCTCCAGGACACTGAAGCCTATCTCCTCCAACCAGGGGCCTAAGGTCACCCCCACTGAGCCTCTTTCCCACCTGGGCATGCTTGCCAGGACATCACTCCTCTAGGTCATCAGTCACGCTTCCTTTTTATTATTTTAGAAATCCATTTTCAAAGTGATATGGGTACATTATTTTAAAAGTCTGGTCACTCTAGGGCTTATCCAAAATGCAGCATCTTCTGGCCCACTTTGGATGCTGGCTCTTCATGGCAAAAAATTTCAAACTCTTTTAGCTATTTCAACTAATAATTACCTCTTTATGTTTACATAAAGACATAAATTACATGCTTATACTGTTAGTCCTCCACTTTGCTTTTAACTTCCTATTATGGAAGCTGAGAAATTAGCTCTCCCCCATTCATTTCTCCTTCCACTTTCCCATTTAGTTCTGGTTTATAATATTTGGTTAAATCAGACTTCAGTGATTTACATTACTGTGACTTGGATACCATTTGTAGCTGACTCATGTATGCTCGATCACTTCCATGACTGCATTTCCTTTTTTATTCATCTTATTTTCTCAGGAGTTAAACACTGCCTTGTTTTTCTTCCGGTTGGTTTTCTATCTACCTAGCACTAATTTACTCCCAAAGTTCCTAGCACAATACAACGTTCTCAATGGGCTCAGACACATCAACTCATCTTTTACTTTAATTTTCTTTCTTGGAGACTTGTTGGGGCACTCTTGGTGGCCTGGTCCAAATCTGGGCACCTCTCCCTCCTAAGCCCCTGCTAGGACCCCACCCTGGTGCTCCTTCCATCCTTCTTCCCTTCTCTCTGTGTCCGTCTCATGGCTTCCTCTTTCTTAACTTATACCCCGTTTCAGTGGAACACATTGTGCAGCAGAGGCATCAGCACACTACCTGAAAGAGCCCAACAACAAAGGGCCAAAAGGCAAAATATATTTGGGTACTTATACAACCATTTAAATGTAGCCATTAAAGAAAAAGTAGAAGTGCTCATGGGCCATCCAAAAACAGGTGGCAGGCCAGACGTGGCCTGGGGGCCTCAGGTGGCTGACTCCTAATCTAGCAGCTCCCTAAGGAAGGGAATGTGGTAGGGTATGAAGGGTAGGAAGGGAATGTGGACACCTAATATGTCTTACGATGACTTTATTCCATCCACACACTCGACTGATGGTTTGATGGGGTTCAGAACTCTACCTGGGAAATCCTTTGCTTTGAGAATTCAAAGGCATTGTACCACTGTTGTTTAGCTCTTGGTGCTGCTAGTTGGAAAACCAGTCCATTGGTAAAAGGGCCTGGTTATTCTCTCTGGAAGCTTTAAGATCTTTGTTTCATGACCACTCATGGCCGTACGTCTCAGAATTTCCTCTGCCTTCATTCCTCTAATGCCTAGGAGGGCTTGTGAGGTGAGTGGGGGGTCCAGGGAGAGGAAATGGAGAGATGCACCTGGGTGGAAAAGGCTGCAGGGAAGGGGAGCATTAAGGATGAGACAGTGATCTGGGGCCAGTGAGACAGGACAGAAGGGGACAGGTCAGGAGTGAGACTTGCTTCTGGCAAGAGGTAAGAGATCAGGAGGCTGCTGCTGGGGAGCCAGCTTTTCTCAGTGTTGGACTCTTTAAGAGGTACAATCCTCCAGGTGAAGAGGTCCAAGAAGGCTGGGCAACCATGAATGGCAGGACCGCTGCAGGCCTAGGGACTCAAGAGAGGGCCCTTCTTGCGACCCCTGCCCCTCTGGCCTCCCTGCCATGTGACCTGACTTCCTGATGTCCTGACCAGCTGCTCTTCATTCTTGCCTGCCTCCAGGCTGCCTTAAGATAATCTTGGCTCCTTAATTATCAACAATCTTCAGACTTAGACTCCAGTTTCTCTCATTGAGTTATGACAATTTGGCAGAATTATTTTTATGTGATTTTTTTTCCTTAACCAAAAATGAAATAAACAAAACCTAAGGATGTTTGGAACATCTTCATCCCACCCGTGCCTCAGTTTATCACTGACCTCCCTCCTGGGGTGAAGGAAAGCCTGGGGTGGGGGTATTTGGTGACAGCTTTCTGGAGATAATTCCTGGGTGCTTTACTACAAATGAAGGTCTCAGGATGTATCATCCATTATGGACATAAATGCCTACTTTCTCTAAGAACTCACTCCTATCTTGACTATTCTGTCTTTCCTATTCCCTGATCTCTTTTTAAAAAATCACAGTGGTCATATTCACTCACTTGCAATTGATAAGAAGGAGATATGGCTGCTTAATAAAGAACTGACATTGCTCTCCATGGGAAAATTAAGTGACTTTTTTTTTCCCCCAAATGGGAGAATGAGGTTTTCTTGGAGGGTGAAAATAGTCAATATATATTTTTATATCTGAAAAGAGGTAAAAATAATTATTTTGTATATTACAAACCAAGAAAGTAAAGATAGACAAAATCCTAGGTTAAAAATTCTGATAAAGGTGAATTGAAATGGTTAGTACTTCTGTTTCCTATAAGCTTCTTGACTGGGCTACCCCTATTTGATTGGCTAGAGTAGAGTAAGGTGGACATAGGGAGGCAGTAAAGAACACTATGGCCATGATGTCTCTTATTTTCAGTTCCAAGAAACCCTCTGCATAAGAAATCCTCAATTAAATTTCTAATTCCATTAGAAACACACACACACACAAATAGATACACATGATATTTAATATCATACAGCTCCTCAATAATAATTTTGTTTTAGAATGGCAGACCAATGGTGGCAGTAGACTTCTAGAATAGGATTTTAAATGCTCACCCCTCTTTTTTTCTAATTGTAAAAGTAATAAAGACACAAAATCAATGTGTAAATGAAAAAGTAGAAAGTCATAGTCATTCGTATTTGGGATAGAGGTCAGGGATAGAGAAATGTCATGCCAGCTGCATACAATGACAGTCAGCTAGCGTCAGTGAGGCCACGTTCAGGGGCCAAGATGGCTGAGTCAGCAAGCTCATTCCAGCATTGCATTTCGCTTGAGAGGCTCTGGTACCCTGTGCCGGACTCTGAACCCCAAAGCTATGAGCTCGTTACCTACTCATTACCTATGCTGACGGCCCACACTTCCTCTTCATGTAACGAGGGCCCATGAAGCCTAGGCCAGGTGGCCCCAGATGGGCAGAATGATGTGGGGGAGGCACCAGGGAGAGTGGAGGGCCACAGCCCGGGCAGTGGGTGAGCAGGAAGAGGGCTGAGAAGCCTGGAGCATAACCCCCACCAGAAGAAGCCCTGAGAGGGACTCAGGGAGGACTTGTCTGAGGGGAAAGAAGAGCACAGGGAAGTAAGGGAAGAACTGCTCTCAAGGAAGAAGATGGAGGGGACTGGGACAAAACTAAAAGAAAACCACAGGATGAGCAGTGGCCTAGGCCACCAGATCTCACTCGATTGTTGCTTTTCAATTAACATGTCCTGCTAAAAGTTATACATAATCACTGTGAAATATCTGGAAGAAAAGTGCAAAGAAGGCAATTATAATTACCCATAAACTCATCATATAAAATGGTTAATTCTGTTCCAGAATTAAAAAGTTAAAAAAATGTTTATGTGTATGAATGAGAATAAAGGAGACTCTTCTCCTCTTCTCTATAAAAATGAGTGTATGTATATGTATGTGTAGGGGCGTGTGTGTGTATAAGTAAATATATGTTCATATATGTGTGTATATGCATGTATGGAGCACAAGTGAGATCACAGATTATCAAGCTTTCATTATGCATTATACTGCAAACTCTTCCCTCCCTATATTATTATATGTTCTTCAAATTAATTTTTCTTTTTTTTTAAGATTTTATTTATTTATTTAAACGACAGAGATCACAAGCAGGCAGAGAGGCAGGCAGAGAGAAAGGAAGGGAAGCAGGCTCCCTGCTGAGCAGAGAGCCCGATGCCGGGCTCCATCCCAGGACCCTGGGATCATGACCTGAGCTGAAGGCAGAGGCTTTAACCCACTGAGCCACCTAGGCGCCCCCCAAATTTTTCTTAACAACTGAATAATATTCTGCCATGTGGAAATGTTGTTATGTATTTAATTGTTCAGTAGCTATTTGACCGAATGTTGTTTTTTAGGTTGGATACGTAGGTTTGCTGCTGCCCTCATTTTGATGGGGGTGGTGGTGCTGTTTTTAATAGTGAAAATTCAGCACGTGTTTTGTGATTTGGGGTAATCTCTGATTCTGTATCTTCATCTGTAAACTGAGAATAATAATGCCTGCTTTATCCATGTCCTGGTTTTGCTGTGGATCAAGTGTACAGGGTATTTCATTGTTCTTCAGCCTTTACTGTTGTTTCACTCTGAATAACTTAGTGGCTAAGGAGGCCACAGAAAACCTGGGGAAAGCTGAGGTAGAGGTAATGGTCTGGGTCTGGAGGTGCTGAGATGAGGGGCCTCCTGGCCAGTGAGAAGGAGAGGCCCAGATGCCTTAAAGGCAGGATTTTTTGGGAGAGAGGACTGGGCGAGACTGCAGCTTTGGGAATTTTTGGCCTTGCGCCTTTAGAACGAACAGTCTCTCCCAAATGAAAGTATATTGTCAGAAAAGACCAGGCTGAGGACTCAGCCTGAAGAGACATGTGTAGGAAAAAAGTATTAATGATGGACACAGGAGGAGCAATGGAAGAAGCGTCTGGGAAAACCAGGATTACATATGGTCAGAGAATTCGAAAGGAAAAAAAAAAAAGCCAAGATATTATTGTTGAATTCCCACTGGACCCTGCTCTGGGCTCTCTCAAAGTTGACTCTGTTTTAACTGAACTCTGCCTGTCTTGTTTCACTGAGACTGAATCATTCAATATGAATACCCTTAAATCCTAAGGGTAGAGAGGTTAACACAGATGAACAAATTTCCCTGTTTCCTTACAAAAATAGTCAATCTAAACACAGATAAAAACCATAACTGGAGAACTAGAAGTCAATAAATCTATCCCTGAAGCCAGTAAATATTAAACTCAAAAGTAGATTAGCATTTGCAATTGTCACTGGGCATCTATAAAACCCAGTAAACATCTTTTGGCTATTAAAAACTATGAAAATCTTCTGAAGGCTCTGTGTAGGGCCCTTCTGATGAAGGGGAGGAGGGACCAGGCAGAAGGGTAAGGCCTTGTGTGGGTCTGTGGTGGCCTGAGTTCTGGGCAGACGTGCCTGGTGGGGAAGGGGTGGCAAGAACCCAAGACAAGGTGTTGGGAGGACACAGAGCAGGGGTCCCTTTGATATCACAACATCCAAAATAACTCTGATCCTTTTCTAAAAATTATGTATGATTTTGGGAAGGACAGAGGAGCCAGAGGATCTGGCCTCCAGCTCTGGTTCTGACACTGCTTGGCAGCATAACCAGAGGCTTTAATGTCCCCAAGAAAACATTGCGTTGGGGGGGCTTTTGTTCTCTTAAAAAGACTGCTCCCTCCCCAAAGAAAGTTCCCTTGCATCTTTTCAGGATTGTTTTTTTGGCTTCGGAAAAGCACATCTATTCTTAGGGCTCAATCTAATTTCCTTCTTTGTACCGATCTTTACACATATTCTACCATGAGCTTGCATTCCTTTGGTCAGAAACTAATGTTACTAAAAAGCAGCAAGTAAGAGACCGCAGGGACACCCAAACCCCAATAATCAAGCTCTGAATCTCAACTTCTCTTCACTGTGAGGCAGGCTCATCCTTGCGTTTCTGCTCATCCTCGAATCCAATGGGTTACCATGCCCTCAGAATTCTTTATCTGAGATGATTTAATGCTGGAGTGGAAAAAAAAATGCCTGAGGACCCAGCAAGCTTAAGTACACTCTGATAAAAAGAATGTTTGTCTGTCTCTCCTGAATTTGCTTTTCAGTCCTTCTCTTGTCCTAGTGTTTGCTACATTCACAACCTGCCACGTCCCCATGGTCTGGAGATGTGCATGGCTTCAGGGTCCTTCTATAACCTTCTCTCCCCGGTAGGAGCTTGGTGCCCCTCTCTTCATCCTCCCTCCCAAACCACACTTCACCAGCTCTAGAAGAGGAATCTGGGCCAGCCAGTCCTTGCCAATGTGCTACTGGGCTAGTGCAGGTGATGTCTGGTGCTTAACACAGGGCTTTCTGGAGATGTCATGTCCTACCAGAAGGAGCCTCATGGAGAAACCTAACAGTCAGGATTCTGGGCCCCATGGGTGCTGGAGGGGGATACAAATGAGCCTGGTGGCATCCAACAACTTAACCACCTAATCTACCTTGTACAAGAGCACTATTTTTGGAGTTCCCCTGACTTCATATCCACTGACAAGATGCACATTCCTAAGCAAGTTATTTAACCTCTCTGTGCCTCTGTTTCCCAGTTTATAAAATGAGGCTATTTCTAGTACATATCCTAGAAGGTGGTATAAGGGTTCAATATCACATAAATAAACTGTCCAGATTTGAATACATTATATGTGCTTAGTTAACATGAAATAAATGAGTAAAATTCAAAACATCACTATTATTTTACATTTAGGACTAGCCCTCTGGGACTGGACTCTGGCTGGCAAAGAGCATCCTCACAGCTTCTCATCTTGTTAGATATTTGCCACAGTTTCTTAAACCCCATGCCCTCTCCGCTGTAACCCCAACCCCAGTCTTCCCTTGCTGTGTCAGTGTTATCCTAAGGAAACCAAGGAAGCACACTGGTAGACAGTCGCTGTTAAAGCCTGCCCTGCAGAAAGCCCCATCATCTCCCTCCCACATTCTACACCGAAATCTCTGTTGACTTCCCCAGCGCAACCCACAGGCCCCAAATCAGACCTGCTGGACATGCGTGCTCACCAGAACGGCCCGTGACAGAACTTCTTCCCTTGTGTGAAACAGGAGCCTCCACTATAAAAATATCAATTAGGAATCTCCATAAAGCTACGTATCACCAAAATGTTTCCTTGCATGGTTAGAACAGTTTCACAGAAAGCATATTTTACTTTTGAGAAGAGAACCTACAAGACAGCGGCTTCTCCTGGGGTTTTTCAACAGTTTAAACCAGTATTTGGACACTACCAAAGTGTCTTTTTTTTCTTCTTTTTTTTCTGGAGAACTGAGTTACAAAATACTGGTTTCTATTAGGGTGTGTCTAGCACTTTCTGTGCCGCCAAGCTTTCCATTTTTATAGTCTGCACACTAGGAGATTTTCCATGAACAGGCTCAAATTTATTCCCAGGCAATGATGTTTAGGCAAGCCAATATGAACGTGAAGACTGTTTGAAAGCAGCATCAGAATTTGGACCATGCAACTGCCTAAAAACAAGCAAACAAACCCATCTCTGACGTACAAAAAAGTAATAGATTTTTTTGGCATGCCTTAATATATGTGGGGGACAAGGGTACTCACTCTCATACGTTTCCTTAGATTAGGTTGTTAGAGAAAACTTGTTTTTTAAATTTTTCTCTATCCTTTATTTCTATACTTGCACAGAATACAGCCCAAACACCCACCTACACAGGCATTTTACATGAAGAGCTACAAGCCAAGTGACTGCAAAAAACAAAACCAAATTATGTATATAATGTTTTTATAGAGATCTGCATGTGAATTAAAGTAGGAGCCAATGGTAACTCTGGAGGAAAAGGAACCAGTTAGTGGAGAGTGCTAATGGAAAGTGTGACTATAATTTGGTTTTGCTGACAAATCAAAAAACAGGTGCTATATTTTTAAAGAAAAAAATAGCATAGGAAATAGGGCTTTATATTTACACACTCACACATATTCTTGTTCCAACTTTAGAAACTTACATTGGCTACAAGTACCACTATGACACCCAATTTTACTTTTTTTTTTTTTTTAAGATTTTATTTATTTATTTGACAGAGAGAGAGAGAGAGAGAGAGAGAGAGAGAGATCACAAGCAGGCAGAGAAAGAGGTGGAAGCAGGCTCCCTGCTGAGCAGAGAGCCTGATGCAGTGCTCCATCGCAGGACCCTGAGATCACGACCTGAGCCAAAGGCAGAGGCTTGACCCACTGAGCCACCCAGGCACCCCCGCATTTTACTTTACTTTTTAAGTACGACAACTCCCTTCTGCTGCTGGTCATCAAAGGAGATCCCCACTGGGTCAGGCCAAGCTCCTCACAGGCTTCCAGCCTTGCCACTTTCTCTTTTTTCTACCCCCATCTAAATTTTTCACTCCTTCAAGGCTACCCTCAAGGCCCATTTCCTCCATGAAGCTCACCACCAGAATTCCAGACAATGCCTCTTGCTCCAGATCCTACAGCATTTTTTGCTGAGGCCTCCCCGTCTTGCAGATTCAGTTTTGGGTGGGTGTTTTCTCTCCTCAACAAATCTGCAAATTTCTAGAGGGTAGGGTCCCATCGAATTCTATTTCTCCATGTGACCATAGCACTCTGTGCCACTCTGAACATGAAACAGGTGAACAGCCAGTACCTCTTGGATTGAATGGACTGAACAACTGGGTGCGGAGCTATGAGGTCTGGAATGGCCAATTTCATCTGGCAATCTAAATTTTCCTAGGGAGGTCTAGGTAAAACTTACAGCTCAATGACTATTCCCTGAGCTTTGCTGGTAGACCGGGCTGCCCTCTCTAATGAAACTCTCCTGAAGAATTCTGGGGACTACCTGCAGGGGATTTCGCAATGTCCTGCCCAGGTTTCTCCTGGAGAATGAAGGGCCAAGCATGCCACAAGCCTCTGGGGGCCTGTAGATAGCTCTCAGTGGGTGGGGAGAGCTTCACCCAAGTTTGCACCCTGTTCCTTGGGATGGCCTGCATCTAATGACCAACCTTGTCCCCTTGTATAAGGGGACATGAAGGCCTGGCCCCTCACCCTGACTCAGAACAATTCTGAAGGGCTGTTCTAGCTCCAGAGCTGGAGGCTATTATTACTGGGTGTGCACTGGAGCTCAGCTTCTCACTCTGCCTAATCCAGTGTCCCTCCCCTTCCCTTTCCTTCCCCAAATAAACCCAGTGCATGCCAACCTCAATCACAGAGCCCACTTCCTGGGGAAACAGCCTACAACAGCATCTATCCATCCATTCATTCATCCATCCATCCATCCATCCATCCATCCATCCATCCACATATAGGCATACCTCATTTTGTTGCACTTGGCTTAATGAGCTTTGCACATTTCCCCCCCGAAACTGAAGGTTTATGGCAACCCTGATGGAGTAAGTCATTTTCCCAACAGCATTTGCTCACTTTATGTCTCTGTAACACATCCTGATAATTTTTACAATATTTCAAACTTTCAAATTATTATTAACATTTGTTATGGCGATCTGTGATCAGTGATTATAGCTCACTGAAAGCTCAGATAATGGTTAGTATTTTTTAGCAGTAAAATGTTCTTAAAAAATTTTTTTGAGTGAGAGAAAAAAAGATGGGGGGTGGGACAAATAGAGAATTCTTTTTTTTTTTTTTTAAAGATTTTATTTATTTGACAAAGAGATCACAAGTAGGCAGAGAGGCAGGGGGAAGCAGGCTCCCCACTGAGCAGAGAGCCTGATGCAGGGCTTGATCCCAGAACCCTGAGATCATGACCTGAGCCGAAGGCAGAGACTTAACCCACTGAGCCACCCAGGTGCCCCATAAAGAGAGAATCTTAAGCAGGCTCCACGTGGGGTTCCATCTCACCCTTAGATCATGACCTGACTTCAAATCAAGAGTCAGATAGATGCTTATCTGACTGAACCACATAGGTGCCTGAACAGTAAAGGATTTTTAAATTAAGGTATATAAATTGTTTTTTTTAAAGATATCATGCAATTGCACACTTAAGAGATTACGCTACAGTATAAATGTGACTTTCATATGCATTGGAGAAGCTAAAAATTCCCTGGCCTAACTTTATTGCAATATTTGCTTTAGTGCAATATTTGCAATATACTGAATCTGCAGTATCCTGTGCTGTGCCTGTCTTCACTTATCCATGCAGGCACACAGCCAGCCAGCCAGCCAGCCAGCCAGAAACCTACCAGTGTTGGGGGGATCCAAGGTGTTAGTGGGAGGTGATACAGGTGAAAATGACTCCATCCTTGCCCTCAGGGAGCTAAGAATCCAGGACAAGAGGCAAGAATGTACCAGAATAACCCTAAAGCACACAATGGCAAGTGGCTGTTATTAAGACAACAGAGATTTGGCTGGGTACAATCCCAGGGCAAGGGGTCAGGAGTTTTCATGCACTGGTGCAGGCCGTGGCCATTGCTGTATGTGTCCTGTCTCCCCATCTGATCTTAAGCCCTGGAAGCCAGAATGGATAGTGTCCTTACCTCTCTGCCTTCCCCATACTTCCCAACACGGGGTCCCAGACAGCAAGAAATCTTAAAACACTGAAGGCAATCTTTGGCAGTTCCACTGCATAGGAAAGGTTTCTGGCTGTCTGGTCTCTCAATGCAGAGTTCTCAGGAGGCTCCTCAAGATGCACATTCATTTATTATGCCCATAAAATCTCAGGAACCTGAAAGCACAAGACAAGGTCCTGACCCATAAAGCAGTTACAGTGTGTGGACAAGGCAGAGGCCCATGGAAATGTCCACAAACAGGAACAAGACACAAGACAGTGACTAACAGGCACGTGGTACCTCATCCTCAGATGGTCTCCATCCCGGGCTGGCCAGCCCATCCACTGTCAATCTGTCAGTTAACTAGGGTTACCCAACAGTCTCCACCAGGAACCTGACGATGAGAATGAACAAACTGCCGAACCTCATAATCACCTCAAGCTAGTGCTCTAGCATGGTCTATTATTCACAGCGGACAAGTGCCTGTAAGCAAAACACCACCTCTAAGTGCCTGATGGAAAGAAGGGGTCGGCTGGGAAGTGTGGGTCGGGGAGTCACTCTTCTGTATTCCCCGGCCCTCACCCCGACTCAGCATGCCAGTCCTCTTCCACTCTCCCTCTCCTTTCACTGCTTTTATACAGTCTGTCAGCACTTGTTGTTTGCTTCTCGGAAATGGCACTTGCATCTTCCCTCTTCTGCTTCGCCTGAGCGCTGCCACTTGCCCTGATACTGCGGCCACCCCAGTCACCGGTGCTCCAAGCCTAGGCAGTCCCGCACTTCATGTCTGCTGGATGCGGCTCCTGCAAACCCAGCTCTCAGTCAGTCCTGTCTCTGCATAATGATCAGCTCATTAGGGTCCTCCCTGGCCCCATCAAGACTAGTCACTAAGAATCCTTTTCTACGTGGCCCTCCCTATCACTCCAATACCTTTATTTTCCAGTACTCCCTAGAATATGTCCTCCACTCTAGTCACCTCCCTGCTCATCTGGGCCTTTGCTCAAGTGGTGTCTGACTTCTGGAACACCTTTCCTCTTCTCAATCACCTACGGAATCCTACCTACTTGAATCCTACCTGCCTAATCCACCTTGCTACTTTGTTCACAAGGACCACACTGAGGACCTAGGTGGTGAGAAGGATGGAAAAGGCAGGTTAGAGGCCTGATGTCTTCCCATTTCCTTTACTGTCTTGAAGCTTCCCTACCATATCTTGATTCCATGGCTTGGAAATGCTTTTCTGTTGCGCCTGCCTGGGTTGTGAAGAAACCCCACCAGCTTGACGACCCTGGACCACCTAGCGGTGAGTGGAAGGAGCCTGTTTGCCCTCAGCTGGGTAGACTTTGTTTTACAGGCCTAAAAGAGAAAAAGCTGACACGGCTAATGTTTACTTGCTTGTTGCTTCTTAGGAAAGATTCTTAATCACTGTCGAGTTAATATACCAAGTGCTAAAATTTCTGAGAGATGGATGGTGGGTTTGCCAAATGACAGACTGCCAAGTTGGGTCTCTGGAATGAATCCAGTGTTCCATAAACCCTGCCTCTTTCCTAATCATAGAAAGAACCCCAAACGACAGAAAGGCAGAGTAGAGTTTCAGGCAGCAGAATGACACAGAAGCCTCATCCTGTGCTTCCTGAAAAACAGAAAGAGCAGCTGGAGACAAATCTCATCTCCCCCCTTCACCCACTATGCACAGTGCTGTCCTGCTTGATGAGGGCACCACAGGCACCAGGGAGATCTTTGGAAACGTCTCTTGAAAGGGGTGAAGAGTAGGTGGTCCTCGGAGACTTTCTTACTCTTCTGCCAACTTGTAACTGGGAAAGTGACTGAGATGGGTAAAAATGGAAGGGGAATGATGAGGACTTCCTGGGCCTCCTTCTACCTTGAAGGAAAATGGTTCACTGGTTGGAAGGGCTACCTCCTCTTGTATCATTTGAAATGGCATGAAAGTGGATATTTCCAAGTTAGCCGGTGGGTTGGATAAGGGCTTCTCTGCTTTGTGTTACTTTACCTAGGGTTAGAGGAAAGGGGGATGGTGAAGGTAATAGTTCTGAATGTCTCCATCTTCATGCCCTGAGCTGGAAGATGAGGAGGATAAGAAGAGGTAAATTAAAGATAACCTTCCCCAAACAAACACACACACACACACACACACACACACACACACACACACCAGAGAGAATGAGAGAGTGAAATTCAAAACAAACCGCAGGCAATTACATTAATATGATAATAATGACAATAATACGTGTTACACATGTCTACTGATTTACATTTTATAAAGCACTGGCGTACGTTATTTAGCAGTATTCTTACAATAAATAGTCCAGTCAGAGGACAATCAACATAGCAGCTACCATGTACTGAAAAATTACCAGAAACACTTCATGTGGTATTTTTTTTATCTTTAATTTTTTATTTTTTATAAACATATATTTTTATCCCCAGGGGTACAGGTCTGTGAATCGCCAGGTTTACACACTTCACAGCACTCACCAAAGCACATACCCTCCCCAATGTCCATAACCCCACCCCCCTTCTCCCAACCCCCCTCCCCCGAGCAACCCTCAGTTTATTTTGTGAGATTAAGAGTCACTTATGGTTTGTCTTCCTTCATGTGGTATTTTATTTAATCCTCACACCTCTTTGTGGTACTACTGTTATCTCCATTCTACAGAGGGAGAAACAGGTTTGGAGAGGTTAAGATACTTGCCCAACAGGTAGAGAATGACACCTAGGTCCTTCTGATTCCAAGAGTATATAGGCTCTTGACCTTAACAGGGTATCTCATGGCAGGGCCTTTTTTTTTGCAAGTTCTAGAAGGGAAGGCCACTCAGGAGGAAGCAGTCCTCATATATTAACTCCCCAAGAGGTAGGTTCTCACAGACACACACACACACAATGAATACTCCAAGAAGTCCCACTTCTCTGTTGTCCCCAGTTACACAAATGCACTCAGCTTGCACAGATACAGGTCCACAGATGGACCTGCATGGAGACAAAGATCAACCCCTAAGGATAACATAGCTTCATTTAACCTGTATCTGAAGTTGCAACAAGGGTTTCCATTTGACAGGATGCAACTACAGCAAGGCAATGAATTAGCATCTAGTTCTGAAGCTTTGTCACGAAAAATAGTTTAAGCCTGAGAATAATGAGATGGAATGCCATTTAGCAGAATGGCTTGTGATATTCAATTAAATGTTCAGATTGAGAGATTCATGCACAGAGAAGAAGAAATGACTGTAGGAAACAGCAGGGCAGAGACACATGGTGACAGCTCATAGAGTTGGCTGTCCTATTCTTCATGGGACCCATCTGACCTCAGTGGTAAGGTCTGCTGTTAGCGCAGGGGCCTGACACAAACAGACATGCACACATCTGGGATACCCGGGACTGGGAAGGCTTGGTGGAGAAGAAACAGGACTCTTGAGAACTCCTTCCCTCCCCTTTTACCAAAGCACCAACTCCTCCTCTGGAGTGTCTCCTCCCCCTTCTTCTCCTCCCTCTTCTTTCTCTAAGCTTCCTTCTCCTCTCTTGAAACATCAACCTGCTTAAGAGACCTGAGGGTGGGGTGGGGACAGCATGTTAGTTCCTGGGATTTTGAGACTGTGAAGTGTCGAGGTCAGCATCCCCCAACCCTGCCCCAGCTTTCCAGATACACTTAGATACATACATAAACACCCACCGGAACTTTAAACAGATGTGAGGAGATCCACAAGTCCCCCATGATACAAAACCTTGGTGCTTCCTCGCCACAGAAACATACAAGTAGGCAAAGGGCTCAGGTCAATTTGTTATATCCACACCTACCGGCACAAAGGAGGTGACCCTTACACATACACACACACACACATGGAGGAATCCTCAACACAGGCATCTTGGTAATGCCACCCTGCCTCTTGACCAGCCTCATCTCTTCCACCCACCCAAAAATGTTGACCACAGCCACTCTGTGAAAGGCGGAGGGGTACTGTGTAGTGGATAGGGAATCACTGTGCCCTTGGCTACTCCCTGCTACTTAGCTTCTCTGGGCTTCTGTAAAATGGAACTAATAACCACCTGGCTAGATGCTGTGAAGATGTAGGGGAATTATCTATGTAGGGCCTTTGGCACAGCGCCTGGCGCTGTCCTGCCTGGTTCCTGAGCTTGCCTTTCCTACACCCACGCCTGGACGCCTGGACGCCTGGGCTGAGTGAGAGTGCCTCCTGGCACTTGGTCCCCACTTTCAGGCTGCTGGTCTGACATAGGGAAGAGTGGGGACTAGTCTAGGACCTTGGGTCTGTAACAGGGGGGTCAACTTTAAGGTCACAAGTCCGCCGCCGGCTGCGGCTAGCCTTCAGGGCCCCCGAGGGTGCCGGGAGCCGGGGACAGGTGGGCTGGGCGACCAGTTCTACCGAGTGTGGACCCGTGGGCGGCAGGTGGAGCCGACCGGTGAAGGTGGGCAGAACCCAGCGGTAAGTCGACCCAAGGCTGTGGGTGGCTTCCTCCTGTTGCTCAGTATCAGGGAGAAGCGGGGGAGGACATTCATTTTTTCCTAAGTAAGCATCCACCCATTGCTTCGATAACTATCGATTGTGAAAAGCCGGCGGCGCCTCTTAAAGGCGAAGCCCGACTCGCGCGTCTGCGCCCCCGCAGCTCCCCCCCTCCCCCCACCGTGGCTGTGTTCCGGGACTCCTCCACTGGGACCTCCTGGGCCTCTGCGGGGCAGCGATGGGCGAACCCCTCTGCTCCGCTCGTGTAGCAGCCTCGGGAACCGCAGCCACTAGCTGTGGTTTGACCCCTGCCCGTCCACCCGTAGGTCCTTTCCTTGCCGGAGTCCTTTGTCACGCCTTCGGACCGGGTCACCTGTCCCGCAGCGTCCCTGGCGCCAGGGTTCGAGGACAGGGTCGGCGCACAGAAAGTTATTTCAAAGGGCAGATGTGTTGCAACCCTCGCTGCAGCAAACTACAGGACGCGGATTTCCCGAACCCTTCCCCACCCCCACCCAGCCCGGGCGACCCGAGCCCGCCGCAGGACGTAGCTACGCGGAGAGCCACCCGCAGATGCACCTCTTCTCCCTCCCGCGCGCCCAAGTGCAGTGGAAAACCTCACAGCAAACTCACGGCGCGGAGCAATCCCCGGTCCTGGCCTGGAAGGGATCGGCCTCCCGCCCGGCAGCTCCGAGAAATACTCGCGATTTCCTGCCCCAGCCTCCCCTCCTCCCGGCCCCGGCCCTCCCGGCTGGGCTGCCGCGGCCCCTCGGTACCTGCGGCGGTCACGGGCTCGCCCTCGCTCTGCTCGCCGGAATCCGAATCCATGCTGCGGACTGCTGGCCGGACGTCCACAGCCGCTCGCCCGTCTGCGGGGCCGCTCGGGGCCGGCGTCCGGGCTCCGGCGACCGCGGCACACTCGGGACGGGCAGCCGCGCGGCGGCAGCGCTGGCGGCGCGGGCTGGGCAACGCGCGGCGGCGGCCGGGGGGCGGCTCCGCAGAGGCGAGCGCCGCCCGCGCCCCGCTCCCCGCGCCCCGCCGGCCGTTGCCTGCGCGCCAGGCGAGCGCGGGGCGGAGGGTGGTGGCGCGCGGGGAGAGAGCGGGGAGGGGGAGGGGAGGCGCGAGCTGGGAGGAGCGGGAGCGTCCGGCCCCGTGGGCTCCAGACGGGGCTTAAATACCCCGGGGGCGGTGCCGCTCCTCCCACCCGCGCCCCGCGCCCGCGCCCGAAGCCCTGGACTTGAGGCGCGCGGTGAGGTCGTGCCGGTCGGCGAGACCGAGCGTGGTCGCGTGCGGGTGGCCAAGTTGGTTGGCTTTTGAGGCGAAAAAGCCCCTACCCCGTAAGAGAAACAAACAAAAAAAGGGTTCCGTGTGGGAGCCCTGGGGCTGCCTTGGCTGGAATCCGAGTCCACCGCTCCGGACCTTGGGCGAGAAACTCAACCTCCCTGAGGTGTTTCCTCACTTGGCAGATGGGGAAATGACAGTTGCCTTTTGCCGGCAAGGTTGTGGGGGAGTAAATAAGATAATGCACGTGAGGAGCCGAGAGCAGGGCCCGGCACCTGGCGAGGAGGGGAACAGCGCTCGGCAGGTACGCTCGCTCGGGCTGCGCTTCTTGCCCGCGTGGGCGGGGCGGGCGGGTGGGCGGCGGAGCGCAGCCGGGCCCCGCTGGGGGCGCGAGCTGGGGGCCTAACTCGCGGCCCTCGCGCGCGGGGGACACACCCTGCCCGCCCCGGCCCCGCCCCTTGGCGCCCTGGATTCGGGCGGAGAATGGGATTTTCAAACCTCGTGTTAACGAGGAGCGCTCCGCATGCTCCGAAGCGCCTACCCTTTCACTTTGTAGAAAGAGGTGTTTGTGAATTCACTTAGTAATTAAAAGACAAAACGACGGGGACCGGTGGGTGGGTGGGTGGGTGGGTGGGTGGGGGGTACGCCCCGAGCAGGAACTGTAAGGCCTCAGGAGATCGGGAGATCGCTGGTTAATTCTCGACCATCGATGCAGTCGAATTATCAACTCCTAGCACTTCCGTAACTTCAGGCCAGCCTCTGTGTTTATGAAGTGCCACCGAAGATGCAGACTGTATTGACGTGGAGGACACAGTCTACCTAAAAGTGCCATTTAATTGTTTCCTGTGTGCTCTTGTTTAATCTGTACAGCGACCTACTGAAGAATTTGGGTTGAACCACGTGCAGATGCTTTTTGGGGGGTTCAAAAAGAGCTGAAAGTTGGTATTTTCATAGAATCCGACCTATATTGTCGTCTCCATTTTATACATGTGGAAACTGAGTATCAGGAGAGCAGATAATTTTCTTGTGGTCGCATGTCCAGTGAGTGAGTGAGCTGCGACTTGAAATCAGGCTTGTCTGAGGTCCAGACCTGCTCCCAGCTGGTAGGGTAGAGTGTAACAAGTCAGTTTGGCCTTTTGAATACCTGATGACTGCCTCTTTTAGTGAAGGTAGGGGCTTCATAGAATACAAGTACGGTTCTACTTTGCGTCCTCAGAAAACATTTTCTAGGTGGCCAAACTCATGGGCTTTAGTTGACAAAAGTTGGATCGGTTTCTGTGGAATAGTCAAAAGATTCCCATTCTAGCCATGTGATCTTGGGCAAATGGCTTAATCTCTCAGTTTCATTGTATGTTGGCATCTCCTTCATAGGATAGTTGTAAGGGAGTAAATGAAATAATGACTGTAGAAGCTATTACGCAATGCCTGACACACAGTTAATGTTTGATAAGTGGGAAAAACATTACTTCTTAGATCTAATGGCTCCCATTTAGAAAAAATATTTTAAAATCGCTTTTTTAAATGAAAAGAGTAACAGCGACAGTTGTGTAAAAGTTGATACTCAAAAAATAAATAGCTGGTATCCTTTAAAGAGTTTGCCATCATAGGGGTGCCTGGGTGGCTCAGTGGGTTAAGCCACTGCCTTCAGCTCAGGTCATGATCTCAGGGTCCTGGGATCGAGTCCCGCATCAGGCTCTCTGCTCAGCAGGGAGCCTGCTTCCCTCTCTCTCTCTCTCTCTGCCTGCCTCTCTGTCTACTTGTGATCTCTCTCTGTGAAATAAATAAATAAAATCTTAAAAAAAAAAAAAGAGCTTGCCATCATAGCTTTGCATTCCTTTTTTTCTTTTTTTAAGACTTAAAAATTTATTTATTTATTTATTTATTTATATTGTGTGCTGCAGGGGAGGCGAGGTTGGGCTGAGGGAGAGGGAGAGAGAACCCCAAGCAGACTCTGCTTTCTGCTTTGACTGGAGAGCTCCAGTCAGGGTTGGAGCCCAGGACCTTGCCAAAGGTTTGACCTGAGCCAAAATCAAGAGATTTGTTTAACTGAGCTACCCAGTTAGTTATGCCCCATAGCTTTGCATATTTAAGGAAAAACAAGAATGGTAGCAGAGAACAGAGTATATTAGATTGAAAAGACACCCAGCTTCCTCTGAAAACCAATCCTAGATTCAACAACAGGAAATGTGAAACTTTCTCTGCTCCCTTACACCTCCTTTCCTGGCACTTGGTAGAAGCTTTTTAATGAGTATTTATTTGTTTGTTTTAATGGACAGATGGTCTAGGTTGATGGATGAGAGAGACAGAATCCCACAGAGGTATCTGTACATCACAGCAATAAAGGAAATGGGGAAGCCACTACTGGAACTTGGTTAACAGTAAACAAGGTATGGAGAGCACACTTTTATGATACAGGCCCATCAGTCATTGGATCTTTACTGAATAACTAGTACATTCATCCCAGAGATAGAATGCTGTGGGTGGGGGATGCTGGTCAAAGTGCTTCAGAAAAGTGTATGAGTCCAGAAAAACAACACCTATTCATTTATTTATTCCTATATTCAGTCATAGTATATTTCTGCAAAAAAAAAAAAAAAAAGCAGACCTAGAATGAAAAATTGAATGTGGAATTAAACAATGGAGAAGAGAGATCCAAACCAAATAAGGTCCCCATCCCAATTTCCTATGACATGCAACCTGTTGTCATGGGATAGCAAGACAAAGGGAAATGACTGCTGGCACACATGTGGGTTTAATGAGGAACATTAGTGGAATATACCTTATCTGTCCTCCCAGTGTGGAAAAATCTGTATAAGAGAAGGAAGTCCTTAAAATAGTATCTCACGACCATCACCCCCATGAAAACAGTGAAATCTGAGGTGGTGAATCTCCTTTACAAGCAGACCTAGTATATTTCTTTAAAAAGAAAAAGAAGGAAAGGAAAAGCTCTTAGAAAAGAGGAAAGGATTTCCATAGTTCCTCTGTGTATTTTTAGAAGAATGGCATCACTTTGCAGACTTGAATCTAAAGTCTGAGGGTTATAAACCACTTTCCTCAGTGTTTCCACTACATCTTTTCAGCCTGGCAGCTTTTCAGACAGATGAGTTTCTAACTCTTATTGGTCATTCCTTAGCTTTAGCTAATGAAGTCTTTGGCTTTTAAAGAAACTTGCCCAGTCTGGTGGGAAAAGCCTATCTATATATATGTAAGGTGTCAAGAAACGGATAATAAAGTATATCCATTTCTGTGAACACAATAATACTCCTTTAATCTAAGCCAGTGCTATGACTCATCTGCCTGTCTCCTCTTGTGGGATGGCAAGGGAGCTGTCTGTAAACCTTTGGGCAAGCAGCCTGGAGAGAGGAGGGAGGTTCCTCTCACGCACTAGGGCTGCTGCTCGGCTTCAAAACCCCACAGGGCTCTGGCACTGCCATTTTTTCTAGGCTGAAGTGGTCCTTGGTATTTCAGGATGAGAGGTTGCCTAGGACAGCCCCATTTTAAATAACTTTAAATAACTCTTGAGGTGGATTATGGCACCAGGGAAGCTCTGCCCAGAGTGAGGTGGCCTTCATGGGGCTCTAGGCCAGCTGGACATTGGGATCTGAACTGGCTTCATATTCATCTGGCAGAAGACAATCTTGAAAGGGGGGGGCTTTCCTCTTTCTTTCTGGCTAGCAAAAATAAATTTTTATTGTCCTCCATTCCTTATTTCAGGAGTACCACTGTGGAAAAATTAAAATCCAGTCATAAGCGCACTAGTTATAGTAACTATAACACATCTTTTGAAAAACCTTTCTCTATGTGTGTGTAGCATTCTGCTTTTTCAACTTGCTTTTTCCTTTTAATAGTATGTTATGAACATCATTCCATCTACTTTTTGCCGTGATGTTTAATATCTGCACAGTATTCTACTGTATGGGGATATACCATCATGTAGTTAAACAATCCTTTATTATTGGGCATTGAGGTTGTTTCCAATTTTCTGGTATAACTGACAGTATTAGTAAACACTTCATGCTTATCTTTGTATACATCTTTAATCAATGTCTGTGAACTTTCAACAACTTCATTTTTTTTTATAGTGGGGAGAGAGATGGACGATTGCATCTAACAAAATAATTGCTGTATATATATCAAGAGTTTAAGATTATCAAGAATTGTCATGGGCATTGTCCCCTCTCAGTAGGAAGTGAGTCATTTGAGTTCATTTTTGCATTTTCTAAGCATTCATTGAGCCCAGAGGGGATTCCTCTGGGTTGAGGAGAGGAGTGGAAAGTTTCCTTTCACATTTTCTTGGTGGACAGTATATCATCTGCACAGCCCTATCCAAATAAAGCCACCTTATAGGAGACAGGGTATGGGGACCTGGGCAGTTGGGCATCAAGTTGTTCTATGTTCTTAGCTTTTGCCCTCATGAGTTGCCTATAAGATAGCTTCTGGAGCAGCTAATGCAGTTATAGTGACTCTAAAGCACTGATTCAAGGTTTCCTGGGTGGCTCAATTGGTTAAGCATCTGACTCTGGATTTCGGCTCAGGTCATTATCCCAGGGTCCTGAGATCAAGCCCCATATCAGGCTCCACATGCTAAGTGTGGAAACTGCTTAGGATTGTCTCTTCCTCCTCCACCCCAGCTATAAATAAATAAATAAATAACCGATTCAGAGGGAGAAGGATATTGAGAGAGAGAGGGGGAAGAGAACGAGGGAAAAAGAACAAAGCTATGTGGGCCCAATTTCTCTTATGCTCTGGCCCAGCTCCTTCTGGGGTATATTGGGTTTTCAGGAAAATAGGGGAGTACTCAAATACTGGATGGGGCTATATTGCCCCAGTTTTCAAAAGGAAGAAAGGAATAAATGCCAGGAGTAACAGATTGGTGACATTTTTGGTGCCTGCTAGTAGAAGTCTAGAACAAACTTCGAGAAGAAAATGGTGCTCACCAGCAGCCAACATGGATACATTCTCATGTCTCATTAAAATAACCATGCGGACTTCCTTTACACAGGGTCACTAGGTGTCAAGGTGTATAAATCAAGATAATTTTATTTGCCTTCAAAGTAGCAAATAATAGTTGAGTACTCTCTGTTTTTCAGGTGCAAAGTGAAGGGATCTGATTGCCACAGATGCCATAAATTGTTATTTAAGTAAAGATTTTGATGAAATCTTGCCTAATTCTCTTGTTGTTAGGTGAATCTGAAGCTGGTTGAACAACCCTACCCAGTGAGCCTTGAGTCATTGTTCCGAGTTAATTTGACAGAAGTCTTGAGTGGAGTGACACAAGGTTCTGTCCTTGGTCTGTTTTACTTTTTTTTTTTAATCAGTGATTTAGAGGATGAATTTAGTTGTGTTTATCAAATATGTACATTACCCTGCTAGGACAAGTTAGAGAAGACTTGGAATCACATTGGAGAGATATGTCATCTTGATTGTTCATAAACTCAGTGTGAGTCAACAGTGAGAGAACAGCTACATTGCCAGAAGAAGGGCAGGGATAGTCTTGTGTATGACCTGGTATTATGGACATCTGGGGTCTTGTGAACATCTGGAGCCACGTTTTAAGGGGACAGACCAGGGAGCTCCCAGAGGAGAGGAATTAGGATGATGAGAGAGGTTTGAAAACCATTCTGTGTGAGGAAGTTTGAACATCATGCTGGGAAAGAAAGAAAACAAGGCATGACAGCAGGGATGTCCTCAGATGTGTGGAAGACCCGGACCTGAGGCTGTTGCAGGATCCATAGGTGAACATGGTAAGAAGGTAGACTTTGGATTTCATGCCAGTCCTGGCCTGCTTGTCCTCAGATCCTTTTCTTGCCATTTCCCTGCTCTGTGTGGAGGAAATGCTGACCCCGGCAGTCTGCATTTGCCAGGGATGTTCTCTGCCACTGTCTGTCCCTCAGATCTTAGCAGCTCTGACAGTGGCCACATCTCCTCCGTGGCTCCTCCAGCTTCCACCAGATGGACCCACTGTGGTTGGAGCTTCTATCAGGTGACCACAGCCTCTGGGTTCCAACAACAGCACCTCCTCTCTTCAGTCCCTCCAGCTCAGTGTGGCAGTGGCTCCTTGCTGTTGCTAATGTCTCTTGCTTTGCTGTCCTCTTTCTGCCTTCTCAGCTCTTCAGTCACCTCTGTGCCCAGTTCCCCGCACTACTCCTGAAAATACATAAACTAGCTTCTTCTTCCTAGTTGGACCTTCTTAGTATAGACATACAGAGAGCAGAAAGACTATTTTAATGATTACAGGTGGATGACCACATGATGAGAGGCTGGCATCCATGATCTTTAGGTTCCTTTGGAAGTTGGGGTACAGAGGAGAAATAACATGTCCAGATCCTGGACGAGTCAGAGTTGGGACTGAACTCAAGGCTTCTGACCCCTGGACCGGCACTCTTTTCATCTGATCTTAGCTTTCTCCTCCTGCTTATATCTTTATTAGCCATCCACCCATAGTTTATGTTAATCACTCTTCTGATCTATGTGAGGGAAAATTGAGTCTCCTCTAAATTCTTTTTTTCCTTTTAATTCTCTTGTAATTATGGGACAACCCAGTTCAATAATGCTTACTTGCTAATTATTTTACAGAACAAATACTGCTCGCCAAGTGTTGAGTGGAACCTTTTTTCCCCTCCATTCAAAGCATTTTTTACTTAGAAAAGCTAAATACATGTTCCAGTCTGGAAGGTTCCATTTATATAAGTCTCTGATTTCACTGAGTCTATGGCTGTAGAAGAGGGAGGGGATGTTCAAGATCCCCTAGTCTGAGCCCATCACTTTACATACAAAGAGACAAGCCCAGGAAGATGGAGTGACTTGCTCAGAGTTTGAGGCAGAAGTAAGGCTAGAATCCAGGTCTCTGGTCCTAGTTCAGGACACTCGTTGTAGTACCCTGCTCCTTTATGGGCTCTTTACTCTTCTTTACTACATCTGTTTTCAATCTGCTTCTGAATTCAGCTCTCAAATCTCCCCCCTCAATACTGATCTTTCCCCGTTTTATCACCTCTTGCATACCAGTGTTGTAGTCCATCTCCACCTGGAATGGAATTATCAAAAGCAGGACTTGACCAACCCCTCTTTAATTCCTTCATCTCATCAAAGACTTCCTTGTCTCCCTACCCCTTCTCACCCTCCCCTCCCTACCCTTCTTTCCCTTCCCTCCCCTTCTTTCCCTTCCCTCCCCTTCCTCTTTCCTCTCCTTCCTCCCCTCCCATTCCTCCTCCCCCTCTCCTCCCCTCCCCTTCTCTCCCTTTTCCTCACCTACTTCTTCCCCTCCCTTCCCCTTCTTCCCTTCCCCACTCTCTTCCCTCCCTTATTCTTCTCTAACGGATTTTCAAAATTTCCATTTCTCTTTCCTTGCTAGCCAACATTTTCATTCTCACCAAGTCTTTCCTTTAGCATTGTTCTTTAATTGATTCCTCCCTTCTGTGCTCAAAGCCAATCTGTTTGGTTGAAGCCATCAACACTTCTAAGGGAGAAATCTTTCAAGCAGTAGATATGATTCCTCGTTGCCATAAACCTCTGATCATTTTCTAAGGAAAGCCATAAGTTAATGTCATCGTTTAGAAGGACTCCTGGGCATATCTCTGTTACTTCCCTGGCCTCTTAACTATGGATGTGAGCATCTTACCATCTCAGACAGTATGGCATAGATGGGAAATCCTCCCTAGCCAAAAATACCAAATTTATTTTAGTTCAAACCATTAACACATATCATCCCATTGTAGTTTTCAGTGTTTCAACAACTTTCTTCTTTAGCTGTCAGTATCAGTTTTAGCTGGTTTTTAGATCTTTCCAAATGTGTATTATCCGGACGTTCACAAGAGGTTAGATTTATTGAAGCTTTTTCAGGATATCATCATGACAGTACAATATTTGAGTCACAGTGACCTTGTTCAAATGCACCAATTCTCCCCCTGAACAGGCACATTGACGCCGTATTTCCAGTTGGCTTAATTATATTCCTCTCTCCTTCCAAACTCTGTGTTACTTTTTTCCAATGTGGATTTTGTCAAATCACATAATTGTCAGGAATCCAGGAATGCATTTCACCCTTCACATTCTTATAACTCATACTTTAATTTCTTTCGGTGAAGTTGATAAGTCCAAGGATCCCGTACTAGGTTTCTATCCCAGAAAACAAGTGTAGGGGACACCTGTCTCCTTAGGGCAGTGAAATTGCTGTAAGAGTTAACAGGAATGGGGAGTGATGCACAGGAGAGAGGTCAGCCCTGGACACTGGATCCCAGCTCCATCATGCTCTCCTCTCCCAGATACAGAGTGCAGGGTGGAGTCAGCGCCACGTGCACTCTCTGCTCCAAAGAATCGCGTCTTTCCAAAGTCTCCATCAGCACCCATGGTGCCAATAGCCCCCCATCCCCCAGGCTCAGAATCTTTTACTGAATTCCCTGACTTGTGTTTTTCTTTCACTTTGGCATCCACAGTCTGATCAAATTCTAATGCCATTTCTCTACAGTCCTCTTGATTCCAAATCTGCAGTCTCCCTCCTCTCTGCTCTTCTCCTCTGTCACCCACGCTTTGTCCAGCCTTGCTCAAATCCCGCTACACCCAAGCCAGAGCTCAGGCTCCATCTTTTTCATCTGTGAGCTTGTGCCTTTACTATCCTGCACTGCTCCCCATGCACAGAAGAGCCCTGAATACATATCAAAACAGAGAACTAGCTAGAGTCTAAGCAGGGATGGGTTTGTTCCATGCCCACCCAGTTTCCGTCTCTCCCTGCTTCTATCTTGCCCCACATTTAATTTCTCTGGCTCTGTTTGCTGCAGCCCCATCCCTGGTGTGTAGGCTCCTTGCTCCTCCTCTCTCCAGCATAAAGCCTGCCTCCTTCCTATCAGTCATGGTGCTTTGTTAGAGGTTTTGACTTTCTGGTCTGGCCCAGGGCCCCTTCTCCCTGAAATTATCCTTGCAGGAACTTTTGGCCAGTGTACCCTGGTATTCTTGGAACCCACATCTTCTTCTTGGCTATGTCTTGGGACCACTAGCTATTGGGTAATTTCTGCTGTGGTGGAGTGAAGACACCTGGATTTTTGTCCTGACTGTTCATGAACTTGATATGTGACCCAGCCCTCCTCATATGCAAGCTCTGAAGACCTCCAGCTTGTTATCTCATGTGTCTGTGTCTTGTCATCTCACATGAACATGCCCCTCTCCTCCCTGCTAATTCCTGTGTCTATTCTGACCAAGTCCCCTACCCCCACCAAGATGAGGGAGGGGACGAGTCTTGTTTGTAACCTGCCATCCAGTGTACCCTGAACCCCGCATTTCCACTGACCTGCAGTTTCTCCTTTGGCTCTGCCCCACAGAAGGTTTATACTTGAAGCAGTATGCTTGGTTTTGCCTCAGTTTTCCCACGTGCACTCACGCATCCTTCTTGAGACTGTAACCCCACTCTGGACAGACCTGAGGTCTGGGCATATCCTATTATTTAAGGTACTATGAATAAGCCAGCTTTTATCTCTAGAGAGATTGCCTAATACAACCTGCAATTTGTGGACTCTCACTCTGTTTCAGAAGTTAGTGTGATTGGATATTTTTGAGTGGCTTAAAAAATTTTTTTTAAACTACCAGTTGTCTTTTAGCACATTTTAGGAATATAACCAAGAACCAGAAGAAGTTAATACTTTATTGGGCTATCATAAAAGATCTTTTACCTAAAGGAGGGTCCCTTAGGCTCTCAGCCATAGTCTAGTCTTCCTTCTTTACCCTGAAATTCCGGTGCAAGAATAAAAGAGAGGGGTGGAGCACCAGTCCATATGGCTCCAGAACCACAGTGGAGGAGCTTCTGTCCCCCACACTCACTTTCCCCCATATCCTGCTGCATTCCTACTGCAAACACCTGCAGGCTTCTGGAAGTGCCAGGATGCTAAGGGGAGCAGCCCTTAAATAATGACAGACAGGATTTGGGGATAAAATCTAGGTTTCTGCCCCTCCTGTGGAACAGCTCTGCACAGTGTTGTGGAAGTCTCAGTACCCTGAGCCCCAGCTGCTCCCAGAGCTAAGTAACTTGCACCTGTAAGTAATGCACCTGTATGCGCTGCTTCCTTAGTCCTGTCTCCCTTCGAGCCCCCTGCTGGTGCTTCCTGGGATCACCTCCCAAACAAACAACTTGCCCTCCAATCCTCTCTCAAGGCCTGTGTCTAAGGGAACCTGTCTTAATCATGCCACAAGAATGAAAAGGTGAGAAGAGATGGAAAGAGGAACTTGAAGAATTCTGAAAAAAGCAGGGACAAGAACTATTTTGGGGCTCAGGAGGTCATTTAGCAGGAACCATCGGTACTGGAGATTATTATTATTATTAATTACTGTACGCAATGAGGGGTTTAGTGGTGATCTAGGGGTGGTGTAATTTCTATAGGAGGCTGGGGAAGAAGTACATTTTAGAAAGGTTTCTGTCCAAAACTGTGGAAATAGGTTGTGATGTGTCAGGGAATAATTCCTTGACTATCCCAAAGCTCGAGTCTCTTGGGTGCTACTTTCCCTGATAGCCAGGATATATTGGGTTTTCAGTTGAACTAAAATCCTTGCCTTAAAGCTTCAAAGCTCCTGGTTCCAGCACTTTGGTTTTTAAAGATTTGTATTCTTCATGTTTTTCATAGTCCTTGATTTCATCCCTTCCATACCCTGTTTGCATAATGGAGCTCTCTTTTTTTTAAGCTTCTCTTCCCATGGAAGCCCCTTTTGCCCCTTGGCCATTTCAATGGCTCTTCTTGTGCACTATTATCTCATTCTTGGAGTATGGGGATCAGTTCTGCATTCAGTATTCCAAGGGCCCATGTACTGAGATTTGTACTTCTGTTTTGTTTCCAATCCAAATTGATTATTTTTTTCAGTTTTCATCCAGATGTTTGGTATCATGTAAACACAGCTTGAAAGTGTGCCTGAACTGCTTACAGATGTACACCAGTGAAATCCTTTCCAAATTATATATAATGATGCTCTGGGTCTATTTATATCTATGTCATAGTCTCTGGCTTGAGTTTTAGCTGTAAGACGAAGTTGGAAAGAAAGTGAAAAATTCATGTGTGTGGGTGATTTGTCTACTTGATTAAAGACTCCAGATATTTGGAAATATTCAGGAATTGTCATTTTCTACTGAATGGTGGCATGTCTATAAGCATGGTGTAATGGACTGAATGTGTTCAATTTATATGTTGAAATCCTAATCCCCAGCGTATTTGGAAATGGAAACTTTGGGAGGTAATTAGGGTTATATGAGGTCATGAGGGTGGGGTCCTTATGTTAGGATTAGTGCCCTTATAAGAAGAGAGGCAAGAGAGGTCTTCCCCAGCCGCCAAACCCCCACATTCATGCTTTCACAAAAAAAAAAAAAAAAAAAAAAAAAAGTCATGTGAGCATACAGTGAGAAGATAGCTATCTACAACCCAAGGGGAAAACTTTCACCAGAATCTGACCATGGTGGTACCTTAATAGGCCTTCTATCAAGAAGCAGTTCTATGTCCTCTCCCACAATCAGGGAGGGCTGTGATTTGCTTGTAACCAACCAAATCCAGTGAAAGGGACATTGCATAACATCTGAAGGTAGGCCAGAGATGAGTAGACAGCTCCTGTCTAGTTCTCTGGAATGTTCATCTTTGGAGCCCTGAGCTACCAATGACAATTCTGACTACCCGGAGGGCTTCATGCAGTGAGGCAGTCCTAGACACATCAAAAGGCCATGTGTGAGCACCAGATCAACAAACAGACATATATGTGAAGATGCCTCCATTTTCCAGCTTTGGAGTTGCCCCTATGTGAGCACCTACCATCACGGAGCAGAAATAAACTATCCCTGTTGTACCCTGTCCAAATTCTTGGCCCATGAGATTTTAAGCAAGAAAAAATGGTAGTTGTGAGCTTCTAAGTTTGGGGGCAATTTGTGATGAATTTTATTGATTCCTCTGAATGAAATCCTACCTTTGGATCAAACCAGACCAGCAGAAAACTACTGTGCTTAGGTCTCTCCTGAGCAGCCCTCAGCTATGGTGCCATTTCGTACCAAGAGGTAGGATCAGAGGCAGCTCTTCTGTGGAGATGGTGTTGAAGATGGGGCAGAGCTCACTTAGAGCTTAGTGCAGGAGTAATTGTGTTTCCTGGTGACAACTGATACCTAACAAACTCTGTGAGTCTTACCATTGCTCAGCCTTTCCTGTTTGCTTTGACTTCTAGGAAGCTTTCTAGAAACCAGTTGGTCAGCTTTGTGATCAACTTAGAACAACTATTCTTCTCTCTTTGTATCCCACTGTATTTATTTTTGTAAGCTTCCTCAAAATACTTTTGGAGCAAGGTGGGGTATAAATGAATTCATGAGAACAGATATCCCTCAAATCACCCTAGTATTTGAGAGTGTTCTTGGACTGAACTGGTTCCAATATATAGCTTTATCAGAGCTAAAAGCCAAGCATATTCTATCTACATTCTGTAAAATAAAATACAAGAAACTAATGGGGCAGTCTAAGCCAGGATTTAAAAGGAGAAATTATTCCCTGCAAATATTATTTAGTAAGCAAAACAGCGAGGGGCTTGGACAGGGAAAATAATATCTATTGCACACTCCCAGGCATTTTCTAAATTTTTTATGTACACAATTTTACTTAATCATATTTAATCCCGATAAAATCACACATGGGCTTAAAGTTGTCTTACTTTGCACATGCAGAAGCTGAGGCTGAGAGAGGACAAGTTTGTCCAGGGTTAACTCAGCTAACTGGGAGACCGGATGTTCAAACTCCATCACTTTGTAGTTATGGCAGGTCCTGATGACAGCTTGGAGACCCACGTAAGTTAGAATACTTCCCCAGGCATAGATCCGATCCCATCCAAGTGAACACTGTGCAGGCGCATCTCTTTCCTGGGAATGGCGTGTTTTTGTAACTGGCCCTGGCTAAGGAGGGATTCAGTACCCTGGGGGGCAGCCAGCAAGGAAGCCACGTTACAGGAGACAGAGCAGTGACAGCCCCCTACACAACCATCACTTTCAGAATGGGGAGTTTTGTTTTCTTTCCCCACTTCCATATATCTCCACGTGCCCCACCCTTCTCTGGAAAATATCATTGCTGCTTCAAGAAGGCTCTTGAGAAAACCTCTGAGATGTCCACTGTGGCTGTGGGTGAGGTTTCTGTCACTCACCAATGTGAGAGTCTGCTGGGTGGTGTCACAGAGAGGCGTTTACTAATTCTTCCCCCATATGGACAGGAACTAGAGAAATATGTTCTTAGTACTAAAATAATCCCTCACAATGGGTTCAACCATGAGCAGACTGGGCAAGCATCATGACCATGGGCTTGTGAGTGGGGCTTAAGGGACATTCTTGCACTTTGGGTCCTGAATTGTTCTGGGTAGTGATACCTTACTTGCTGCGTCCTTTGCCAGACAGTGATCTGAAGCATCAGAGAGAAGGAACACTGACTTGTGGATGAGAATGCCATCTAAGCTCTAGCCATAAGCTGTCACTCATCTAGGTAAAGCCACTGAAACTAAGGCTTAAATGAATGGCCTTTTGGTTGCTATTGGAGTTAGACTTACTAGTAGGTATGAAGTGACTCAAGGGGTATGATCTGGGTGAGGCCAGCAGCTCAACACCTCTCCCCTGCTGGCCCCAGGGCCTGAGGTTTCACCGTCAGTGGTACATACCCTTGAATCCAAAGCAAGTTGTCAGAGTGTCAGAGTCCCCTAATAACAGTACTGTTGGGTGGATAGTTGAAGCAGGTATATGGGAGCCCCAAGGAGAGCTGCTGCCTTCTCAGCACTCAGCCCTTCTTCCTCCCCATTTCCAAGACCTGGCCACTAGTGCCTGTGAGCTTCATGAGGTTCTGGCTCAGTCCTGGCCTGCTCCGGAGCTGATTCAGCATGCTGGTACCCTTCACCTGCCAGCAGGTGGGCTTTGGAACTCATGCACTCACTCATCCCTCATTCAGCAAATATTTATTGAGCTACATGCTCAGGTGCCAGGGTTTTGGTTAGACTCTGGGGATACTGGAGTAGACACGGGTCCTGCCCTCATGGGGCATGCATTAGGTAGGAGATAGACAATAAATTCACCAATAGATGTATCATGGGTCAGCTGTGATAAATTCTGTAAAGAAAGTAAGGGGGCTGGAGAGTGATAAGGAAGGAGAGTGTGATATTTCACCTGGATAGACAGGGAAGTTCTCTTGGATGGGATGACAGCCAGGCAGAAGCAGTATGCAGAGAGAAAGCCAGTGGGCAACATAGGGAAGGCACCCCAGATTGAGGCAGCAGCTAGGGTGAAGCCCTGAACAGGGGAACAAGTGATATGCTGGGGGAACAAGTGATATGCAAGAGGGTCTGGGAGCTCAAGGGAGACATGGTGAGGTCCATGAGGAAGTCAGAGATAGGGGTGGGTGGGAGCTGTTACTCCTGATTCCCAGTCCAACTGCCTGGGAGGCTTGGAGTAAACACTAGTGGATGACAGCCTCCCTCCCAGAGGGTCCAGGAGCTCTATCCAAAGCCCCAGATGGCCTAGGCGAGGCCCTGGAAACAGCCTACCAATTCCCCATCCCTCCCCACTACATCCCTCTGCAAGCTCTCTAGGGGCCCCCAGGGATGGCCTCAACACTCTTTACTTGGCCACTCCCACCCCCTACCCCTTACACCAAGGTGGGAGCAGGCCACCTTGCATGTTGGTTCCCCTTAGCCCCAGCCCTTCCTGGTCCTGATCCAGTGCCACCACTTACGCTCCTCGCCAGTCCTCCCACCCCATTCCTGGGGTAGGGCCTGTTTGCATGTAATCACCACCAGGGAAAGGAGCTATGAGAGGGCTTATTGGACACACATGTCCCACCTCGCAGTTTTGGCCAAGGCTCACCCTGGGTAAGTCTTGCCTTGGGAAGTTCACTTGGGAACTTGGGAAATTCACTGAGTACTTGACAACATGTTCTAACTACTGTGCTTTACATGTGTTGAGATTTCCTGATGAGATGGGCATTACTAAATTTTATCTCTGTTTTACTGATGGGAAAATGGAGGCTCTGAAAGGCTAAGTCATTTGGCCCAAGGTCACATGGCTGCTAATTGGTGAAATTCTGGCTGAAACCCAAATCTGTCTTTCCCCAGAGCCCCTCCCAGAAAAAAATGTCAACAGTTGAATGTATTCAGAAAGAGGTTCTGAACTGAGGCTTATGAGGCTCTGTGTTCCGCAGAGTCCAGGCAATGAGGAGCTGATCTGTGCCCCTTGCTCCCATGTTTTACCCACCAGGAATGCAGATCCTGCCATTGCTCACCAGTGACGGCTCTAACATGCCAGCACCCAAAGCAAGGCTGATCCTCTGGCCTGGAATTCCCTGATGGCAAGGGGAAGAAAGGCCTGGATTTGTAGTACTTCCCTTGATGTATAAATGTTCTTTTTCCTGGCCCTAATGCCTGGCCTCTTACATCAAACATTTGCTAAGTACTTTCTGGGTATCAAGGACTGGGGATACAAAACGAGTTATGGCCCAGTCCCTACTGTCATGGAACACTCAGAACAGAAGACCAGGTGCCATTCCAGATGGCTGCCCTGTGACCCTCCCTTTTTTGCCCCGAGGAAAAGGCCATGCTGCTGCCTTCCCCAGTTTCCTTCAGATTTGCCGATTCTTCTTGAGCACCTATTACCTGTGAGGGATGGTTTTGGGCTTGCTGAGGATATTCTCTGAGGATACAGAAAAATGGGACCTTTTTAGTCTTAAAGAGTTGACTAACTTGATTGGAGGCTGGGGAAGCAGGAGCATACAAGACAGGTACCTGGACTACTCTATTAGCAGGCAGAACATGGGCCTCTTCTTGCTTAGCAATGTGCTGAAAAACAAAACAAAACAAAAACGGAACAGACAATGCTATTTCAACAAGATGAGCCTGAAATGAAAATGTACATGATATAAAAAATGTTGTCATATGGCAATCAAACTGCAAATTACTTTTTCAGCAGTTAAAAAAAAATTTCCACATCTACCTCATAGCTTCCCAAGAGATTTCCGGGAGATTATGATGCTTCTGTGCAATTGTTTAAGCCTGTTTTTATTCAGCCCCCAGACATAAAACTATAGGGAAGTTTGGCCTCTCAGATCATTCTTTCAGGGGGCAATTAGTTAACAAACAGTGTTGTATTAGTTTCAGCTGTACCATACAGTGATCCACATTTTCCTAGGACACTTTACACTCATCACAGTAAGTGCACCCCTTAACCCTGATCCCCTAGTTACCTATCCCCCTAACCCACCTCCCTTCTGGTCACCAGCAATTTGTTCTCTAGAGTTAAGAGGCTGTTTCTTGGTTTGCCCCCCCCCCCTCTCTCTTTCCTTTGCTCATTCGTTTTGTTTCTCAAATTCCACATTGAGTGAAATCATATGGTGTTTATCTTTCTCTGACTTATTTCTCCATGTTATTGCAAATGCTAGACTTCATTCTTTTTTATGGCTAAGTAATATTCCCTTTTGATGCCATTGTTTTCAGACTTCTTTTCGAGGGCATGATGATAATGCAATGGAGTTCCTTCTGCAAATGAACTCTTGTACCAAAACCCCAAATGAACATAATTTGGATATGTGTTGGGGTTCTCACTTCCTTTTATTTTAGGTAAAATTCCCCAGACACCCCTCCTTCTTGCTATCCTACACATCTCCACAGCCTGATGAAGCCATGTCTAGGATAGTCATGGGGTCCCCTCAGTTTCTGGCTCCTGGATGTTTTCTCTCACATCCACCCTGGTGCCAAGCTCAGCCACACTTGTTTCCATTGGGGTAGCCATTGTGGCAAGCATTGTGTGAGTTTCACAGATCCTTAAGATTTCATGGAGGTCAAAAGGCTGTTCACTCTCCTGTTAGGCTCATTCCTTTGTCCTCTGTCTTCTCCCACACCCTGATTCTCCCGGGACTCCCAATCCTTTTCCTTGCACCTGGACTACCCGAAGGTGCCCCCTGCTCTACCTGGCCCCTCCCCACTGAACATGAACTTTCTCCTGGTTCCTGAAACACTCCATCTTCTTGCTGCTTAAGCTAGGGATTGGGATCATCCTTTCTTCCTCTCCCTGTGTCCCATGTCTAAATATGAAGACCTATCTACCCTAAATAATCCCATTTCTCCAGGCTGGATAAAATTCACTATAGGGGAGCTTCTGGTAGAAGAGGGACAGAATGGGGGCACCTGGGTGGCTCAGTGGGTTAAACCTCTGCCTTTGGCTCAGGTCATGATCTCAGGGTCCTGGGATCGAGTCCCGCATCGGGCTCTCTGCTCAGCAGGGAACTTGCTTTCCCTTCCCTCTCTGTCTGCCTCTCTGCCTACTTGTGACTTCTCTGTCAAATAAATAAATAAAATATTAAAAAAAAAAAGAGGGACAGAATGGGAGGCCTTTTCTTGGCTATAGGTACATAGCCAACACCCTGCTTTAAATTTGAGGATCTGTTTACTTGGGATGACTTTGGAGGTGAATTTAGGGAGATCATGAGTAATGGCTAGAGTCCCCCAACCCCTCCATAACCATAGTTTCATCTCACAGTCCCCACTGCATCTGCCTCCTCCCCCAACTGCAGGACACAGGACAGCTATGGGGCTTCCCACCCAGACTCCCTGACACCTGTACTCCTTCTGACCCATTCTCTACATAGCTTTCAAGGCTGGCTTTCTAAAAGTTAAATCAATCCTGTTGTTCCCAGCTTTGGTGGTCCTCATTGTCCTTTGGCTAAAGACCCAGTTTCTTTACAGGACCTGCAGGGCTGATGAAGGTTTGGGCCCAGCCCCATGACTCTTGTCTCTCCTAAATCCTTGCTCTTCATTCTTGCCACATGGACCTGAGTCCATTCACGGTATCCACACAGGACTTACTCCACCTGGAACACTCGTCATCCCCTTTGCCTGGTGAAGCCCCCCTCTCGGAGCTTTACCTTCCAGTTAGACATCACTTTCTCCAAGATGAGTCCCTGATGTTGTAGGTTAGTCAACAGCATGGGAGTTTTGGGCATAGATAACAATAATGACTGCTCAAACTGAAGGCTTTCCTTGCCAAGACTATACAACAGTTCTATGCTGTCCTGAGAGACCAGCCTGCCCACAATGGTATCCCCAAAGTCTGGCACAAGCGTGGCCCAAAGAAGGTAGTCAGTAAATGTGTGCTGAATGATTGAGTGAATAAACAGCATGCCAAAAGGTTTTTTCTATGTGAAAATAGATCTTGTGATGTTTCATCAAGGAAAGAGTCAACAGACATTGGCAAGAGAACGTACATGATCATTATTGAGGCTGCTGAGGACAGAATTGGAAGGATTAGATGGATTGTTGGAGGAATAAAAATTATATGCATAAAGTGCCGAGTATACTGCCTGGAACCAGCAAGTTTTCCCTAAAGGGTAATTTCTATCCCATGTTGTTCTCTTTGTACCTATTTTCCTTCTCCCCACCAACCTCCAACATTGGATTGAATTAGGGGCAGCCAATGGAGTTCAGAGAAGATAGTTTCTTCCCTTGGGGAGGAAAACTTTCTACAGAATATTCTGGAAATGGAACAGGATCCTTGTGATGGTGACATCCCTACCCTGCAATCATATGGTATTGAAACATCAGCACCATATACCAGAAGGGAGGGAAGGGGGTGGACCAGATGTCTTTTAGGTTTCTCTCCTTCTTAAGGAGGTTCTGAGTCTATTATGTCATCTTTTTTTTTTTTTAATTTCTTTTGTTGCCTTGATTTAAAATAGGTGTAGAGTTGCTGCATATTCAAATATAAGAAAAATCTCAGGAAAATTATGTTACTAGGAAACCAAAAGGGTTTGGCATTCTTTCAAGAAATTTTCTATTCTGCCACCATATAGTGTTCCTGAGGTTTTGCCAGGCACATTCTTTATCCATGGTCAGTCTTCTTTAGTCTGGACTCCCTTCCACAAAGGCCAAGGTTCAAAATCCCTGAGCACTAAGATCCACTTACTTAGGTATTTAGGTATAGGTATTGAGGTAGAAAGTAGACTTTTCAAACATGCTTCTCAGTCCAGCAGGAATGTAGGACATTTTGAGCTCTGTCAGGAAAATATATAAGATGTCTAGGCTGAAGTTCTCAATATTGGTACTCTGACATTTTGGATCAGCTAGTTCTTTGTGGGAAGTGGGGGGATTTTTTGCACTGTACAATGTTTTAACAGTGTTCTTGGCCACAAAAGTACTGTTCTAGTAGTACCTACCCAGTTGTGACAACCAAAAAAGTCTCCAGATACAGTCAAAACCACCTCTGGTTAAGAACCACCCACCTAAATAAAAAGGCTAAAAGTCAGTCATTTGTATGTTCTGTTGGTCTAGGTAATTAATGCATGGCACCTGAAATCCGGGTTTTCTGACCTTGCAACCTGGGCTTACAAGGCAGGACCTCAACGTGATAAAGAGCAAAGCTCCAGAAATCAGTTGACCTGAATTAATTTTCTGGACTTTTTGTCTCCAAGTTATTGGCCTTGGTGAGAGCTTTGGTTTCTTCATCTGTGAATGAGGCAACAATAGTATTTACTGTACTGGGTGGTCAAGAGGATTAACTGAAATAACGTTTGCAAAGTGCTTATCACAATGCCCCAGTCTTAAGAAAGTTGTAATTCTTGTGCCTTATTATTGTTTGTGACAAAATTTCCCAGACTGAAAAAGGTAATCTATTCTTTGGCAAATAACTTAAAAACCTGCATGCATTTGTTGTATTAGACAGCAAAGTCTAACTGCTGTTACAAACAATCCTGAAGGTTAAGTGGCTGGATACAATAAAAATGTTTTTCCCACCTAGCCAAAACGGATCACTGGTGTTTCTTGTAAGGTTGGTCTCCTAGGTAGCCCCAAGCAGTAGCTCAGGGACCTATTTTCCATTTTATGTCCCCTTCACAAGGATCTTTCCTGAACATGAATTTTCTATGAATTAAAAAAAAAATCTGAGGTCAAATAATTTTGAAAAATAATGGACTTATAACTTCTTTTTTTAGAGATTCAAAGTATCCATTTGAGTATGAAGGATTTCTATGAGTTCTGCATTAAGAAACCTGTAGAACTTTGTTTAATCCAATATTCTCTCTCTTCCCCTTTTGCTTGTTTGTTTCTTAAATTCCTCATATTAATGAAATCATATGGTATTTGTCTTTCTCTCTATTTCACTCCCTAGCTCTATCTATGTTGTCGCGAATGGCAAGATTTTATTCTTTTTCATGAGTGAGTTATTTCATTAGTTATTTCATTGGGGGGATATATATCCATTGTGTATACATACACACACATGTGCACATGCGCACACACACACACACACACACACACACCCCACATCTTCTTTATCCATTCATCAGTCAATGGGCACTTGGCCTGTTTCCATAGTTTGATAATGCTGCTATAAACATCAGGATGCATGGATCCCTTTGAATTAATATTTTGTGCTCCTTGGGTAAATACCCAGTAATGCAATTGTTGGATCATAGGGTAGTTCTATTTTTAACTTTTTGAGGACTCTCCATACTGTTTTCCTGAGTGACTGCACTAGTTCGCATTCCCACCAACAGTGCAAGAGGGTTCCCCTTTCTCCACATTCTCCAACCAACACATTTTGGTTCTTGGGTTGTTGATTTTAGCCATTCTCTTGGGTGTAAAGTGATATCTCATTGTAGTTTTGGTTTGTATTTCCCTGATGATGAGTAAAGTTGAATATCTTTTCATGTGTCTATTGGCTATCTGTATGTCTTCTTTGGAAAAATGTCTGTTCATGTCTTCTGCCCATTTTTAATTGGGTTTTTTTTGTTTTGGGTATTGAGTAGTGTAAGTTTTTTATATATTTTGAATATAAACTGGTTAGTAGGTATGTAATTTGCAAATATCTTCTCCCATTTGGTAGGTTGTCTTTTAGTTTTGTTGATGGTTTCTGTCATTTCTGCTTTGTACCCTGCTTTTAAAAACCTATTCTGGGGGTGCCTGGCTGACTCTGTCGGTGGAGCATGCAACTCTTGATCTCTGGCTTGTGAGTTTGAGACCCATGTGAGGTATAGGGCCTACTCAAAAAAAAAAAAAAAAAAAAAAGAAAAGAAAAACAACAACAAAAAATAAAACCTACTCTGGACATCTTTTCATGTCTATTCATATGATTCTTATCTTCTCACCATTTTATTGACTGCATAGCATTCTATTTTATGGATATATCATAAAGACTTGTTTTTTAAATTACATGATTTAAAAAATTTTAAGGGCCAAATGCTCTTACATGGACTCAGGTCTTAAATACACAGAAAAATTTCTGTAGACAGGAAGAAAACAACTTCAGGCTTTGGTGTCATCTCGCAAAACACCTTCATTGCTCACAATTGTTCCTACTATGGTTCCTCTAGGCACAGTTTGTTCTCATTTTTATAGTAAACATAATCTCTACACAGTTATTCAGAGAATAATCCCTCCATATTATGTTATATTTTATTTGCAAATTTAAACATACCTCCTCCTGATAGGAGACATGAGAAGGGCTCAGCACCATTTATATGGCATTCCTACCAAAATGGCATAGTCTGAATCTAATGATGACAAAGCATCAGACAAACCCAAATTGAGGACATTGTACAACATAACTAGCTATTCTTGCAACTTTTCTACAAGTCTGGAGTTATGTCTAAAATAAAGTAAAATTGAATGAAAATGCAGATATAACTCCTTCATTTTTATTACTGCCCAAAGCCCTAGAAATGCAGCTTGAAATGTTTACTTGGAAATGGTTGACTCATGACTCATTAACCTTCAGAAAAATCACAAAAATTTAGCTCTCTTTGTCAGTGTTGCTTATCACTCACCATCTTTCATGCCTGGCTCTGTCGACACATAATATGTCAGCTCACCACTCTTCCCCATGCTTGCCCTCCTTTCTTGGAATTTGTCTCTCCAGCCACTGGCTCCCGAACATGAGAACACTCTGTGGTATGGTACCTGGTCATGGTTTTGTGTGTATCTATGTCATATTGTCTCCACGTGGATCATAGAGTTAGGACCTTTTTGAATATTCAGCATTTTAGGGTCAGATCAAAACGTAGACATTTTCCTAAAAGCATTTCCTAAAAGCAAGCATTTATTGCTTTTCCTCTTCACCACATTTTAAAAGACACTTAGACTTGAATATTTCCTCATTTCTTCTTGGTTCGGATAATGCTGCCTTTATGCATTAACTTTTGATCCCTATGTCCCTTCTTGCCCTTTCTCTCCCTACTCCCATGATTAGGAAATTTCCATTTGTTAGAAGGATTTCAGAACTTTCATGCTGTTGAAAGACTGGAATGTGCAGGGGAAGAGTTTAGCTGGGAAACTGAAATTGGTTTGTTTAGTAAAGTGCAAAGAGAGAGGAGGAAAAGAAACAACATGTCCAACATGTTGGGCCAAACAGGCATATGGCAAATTAGAAGCTCTTGAGTATGTTTGGAGGAAGAGAGGGGACAAAAAAGGGATTTAAGAAATGTTGCTGGGAGTTGTGAATTGGAGAGGTGGATATAAAAGGTCTGTGGTGGAGGGGGCGAGTGGGGTGTATTAAAAGAATTGCCCAAAAGGTCAAAAAGCAGCTGATCTTAGAGGGAGACAGAAGGTGACACCCACTGTGCTGCTGGAAGGGTAAGTATTGTTTTCTTCCCAAGGAGTAATGGGAAGCCAGGAAGTGTTTTAAACTGGTATGGAGACCCATTGTCAGAGTTCTTTTTCAATAACCTCATGGCTGCAGTGTGGAAAAAGACTTGAGGGACAAGAATGTGTGTGGGGAGGCCAGTAGTCCAGTGAGAAATGATAAATGAGGTTGGTGCAGTGGAGCTGGAGAGAAGGCAGCAGGTTCCAAAGATATTTAGCAGATAAAGTCAACAAGACTCAGTGATGAATTGGAAATGGGAATACGGAGGTGAGGAAGTTGGCCACCTTGTTTTTGAATGCAGGCTAATGTAACAGGATTAGGTGTGCTAAAAGTAGTGGAAGAGGCCAGTTTGGAGACAAGATCATGAAATCAGATTTGGCCTTTCTAGAAGAGGAAAGAATCTTTTTCCTCTCTACCCATTTTAGGTTCATTGGCTGGGGACTTGTGACTTACATTGGGACAAGACAGATTAACAAGAGAAAAACAAACAGACGTTTATTGACATGAGAAATTACACATACACATGGGAGTACCCAGAGGTGAGTAACTCAAAGGAGTGGGTAGAACTTGGGCTTATATACCATCTTAACAAACAAAGAAACAAAAAGAAAACCAATAAAGTTTTCAGAGAAGTGACAAGACAAAGGGAAAGGACTTTGAGTTTCTAAGGCAACAAGTTGTAGAAAGGCAAATATATGGGTAATTAGTAGAAGATAAGGGCCAGTTATTAATTTGTTATATAGGTTCCTTACTGCCATCTCTGAGTGGGTGAAGGTCTAGAGTTGTCTTTGGTGATGAACTTTAATCCATCCTGGTAGAGAGGAGGGGAGAGACACCTTTACCGATTTATGTCCGGTGTTTGGACAAATAGAGGAAATACTGTATCTGCTTCTTCTCAATTGCTTTCAGCTCAAAATAATCCTTATGTCAAAGTGGCATTATTTTAAAGTGGCCTATTCTGCTACCCTTCACCTTGATGTAGGTATAAAATGTTTGTATGAACTTATTAGGGCTGCTGTAATAAGTTACTACAAACCGGGTGGCTTAAAGCAACAGAAATTTTTTCTTTCACAGTTCTAGAGGCTGGAAATTTGAAATCAAGGTATTGGCAGGGTCATGCTCCTGTGAAGGCTCTTCCAGTTTCTGGTGGTTAATCTCTGGCCTTCTCTGGGTTGTAGCTGCATCACTCCAATCTCTGCCTTCATCATCACATGCCATTCTCACTGTGTCTATGTTTCTGTGTCTCCTCCTTTTGTAAGTGCATCTGTCAAATTGGAGGTGGGGCCCACTCTAGTCAGTACAACCTCATCCTAACTATTCCATCTATAGAGGCCCTATTCCAAGTAATATTATACTCACAGTGGCCTAGGGTTAGTTAGCACTTCAACATTGTCTTTTTGGAGGACCCAGTTCAACCCAAAACAGTGTTTGTGCCCCTCCCAAGTGGAGTGGCTAAGTGGTCGGTTGGCTGTGTGGATCTGTAGTGGTAGGGCTGCAGAGAGGGGGCAGATGGCAAGAAGAAAATGGTGACAATCTCATGTGAAAAGGATATGAAGGAAATCTAAGTGGAGAGCTAGGAGGTGGGGGCCCTGAGAGACAGAAGGCAGAAGAGGACCACAGAGAAAATGTTAAAATGGAATCCAGTATTGGGTGGGATCCTTTAGTTAGACAAGGGGCAGTGTGGGGGCATAAGCATGAAGACCTGAGTGTCCACTTACAGTTGGGGGATTGACTATGGCCGTCTTGGGGGTGACTAGGGTGCAAGGGAATATGTGGCCTTGGGTCTTGAGGGATTTGGGTTTCATGCTGAAGGCTTCGTGTGTAACTCCGAAGACAAAGGAGAACTGTAGTGGGATCCACAAGATCTGATTTGAGTTTTAAACTGAGGCTAGCAAGCCCGCATTGTAAATGGACTGCAGAGGATTTGTGGTGGTTGTGGTGAGTGTGCAACCATCTGCCCTGGCCACCACTCTCCCACACACCCCACTCTGATTCTTGATTTTGACTCTCACCCCTGGCCTTCATGTGGTTTTGCTGACCATCTGGCCTGAGAGGCCATAGGCCAGTTTTAGTTTTATTTATCCATCTTGCCCCTCCTGTAGGCCTGTGGGGTTTCGACAGCTACTTTGTGGTGTTGGGAGAAGGGGGCTGTCTGGACATCAACAAAGCAATGCCCACGAAAGGCAGGTTTTTAGACCAGAAAACATTTACACAACTCTGGTTTTGGAGTCAGGTAGACCTGGGTGCACTTTTTTTTTTTTTAAATAGCTCTATTGAGATATAATTTATATACCAGAAAATTCACCATTTTGAAATGTATAATGACAAGTTTTTTTATGTATTCAGAAAGTTGTGCAAGCATCACCATGATCTCATTTTAGAAAAATTTCATTATCCCCTAAAGAAACTTGCATTTGTGAGCACATCCTAACTCTGTCCTTACCTAGCTCTGTGACTGTGGGCAACTTACTTAGCCTCTCTGAGCCCTGGTTTTCTCATCTAATAAGTGAGAATAATAACACACAATTTCATGGGCTTATTTAAGGGGTGAATGAGAGAGCAAATAACACCCTTAGCGCATGGCCTGGCACAGTTTTGGCCCTGGCCCCCAATAGATTTCAGTTCTCTCAACTTAATTTCACCAGCTATTTCTCTGTCAATTTAGTCAGAAACCACTCTGAATAATTAATTATTCATGAATCATTGTCACAGCATCCACAATTTTTTTTTTACAAGCTTGCAGTCCTTATGCTTAACCTAATGTTTTTTGTACATGTGCGTGTGCACACACACACACACACACACAAATACATAAACACACCACACCTCATAAATGCACACACACACACACACACAAATATGCTAATACAATGCACATAGAACTAAGCAAGCTTTGAGAGATTCAGAGAATTTCTGGAATATTTCTATATATAAAGCTAAAGTGTTCTTAATTGTGTATGTGTATTTTTTCTCTCTCTCACTATATATATCTGTGTATACATATGTATATATATAGTGCATATATATATATATATATACATATATATATATATAGGTAAGGTATATAGATAAAGTATTTACTGTCTCTATAATCTTGAGTTAATAATAACAGTTTCTTGGGCTATTCCCATGTACCAAGTCTACGATTAAGTATTCTTACATGTTTCTTTATTTTTCCCTTAACCCTGAAAGTTAAAGTCACTTTCATATCACAAAGTAGGAATTATAATCACCTCCCAATTTGTGGGGAAGGAGAAGGGAGGTCCTGTGAAGTTGAGTTTCTTGTCCAAGAACATGTAATAGCAAATGGAGTCAGGATTTGAACCCAGGACCTCCCCATTATGATGGGTAACAAATAGCTTCAGATTAGGCTCTCTCCAGATGCTTGTAGGAATCTGCTTTTAGAAGACAGGTAAGCTGCTTCTCAGAGACATCAGTGGGTGATAAGGCTGGTCATGACCACAGAGTTACTCCTACTGTGGCAAGAGCTGCCAACCTTAATGGCCTAAGCATCACTCTCAATCCTGGGAAAATAGCGGAATCCTCCAGGGAGCTTTAAAAATATCTAGATTTTCTGGCTCCACTCCAGTTTGCTTATAGCAGAATTTTCTAGGATGGATCTTAGTATCTCTGAAAAGCTTCCAAGAGACCATTTTAGAAAAAAATACAGATACTATCAAATCCAGGAGTACAACAAAATATAGACATTTTGAAATTTACATTTTACTACCAGCAAAGTGGATACTCAAATGATAATTTGGGGAGGAAAGTTGTACAACACATGACAGGTGGTGGGTGAATTAGTTAGGGCGCCACTGACTGTTGTACATAGCAGCCCATCATCCTCTATGGCTTAACACAATAGAAATGAATTTCTCGCTCATAAGTGGTCCGTGGTGGGTAGTCCTGTTTGACTTGTAGCTCTTTTCCAGGAATCCGGGCTCCCTCCATTCTGTGAGCCTCTGACTTTAATACATTTCTTCAAAGCTGTTGGGGAAAGGCAGTTAGGGAGGCTCACAAGGGGGCAGTTTTGTGGGGTGGGCCTGGGAGTAGAGCACAGTGCTTTCCCTATACTTCACCAGCTGGAACTCAGCCTGTGGTGATGTCTGAGCACCAGAGAGGGTGGCACATGTTGTCTGCCTACTCTGGGGAGGATGAAGAAAGGGGTTAGGTGAACTGGTAGCCTGTCTCCATCCCAGTGGATTAATTTCTAATTGATAATAATAAGGCAAACAACCTAACCAAAAATGGGCAGAGAATAAGGACAGAATGTTTCTAGAAGTGCAAACCCAAATGACTCATGAACAGTAAAGATGCTCAAGCTCTCTGGTAGAGAGAGAAATGCAAAAACCGGTGACAATGGGTGATCAGTTTCCACCTATTGGATTAAGAGACATTAAGGCCTGGTAATACTTACTACCTGTGGGAAGCAATAGAGGATATGGTTCCACACAGCTGGGAGAGATGTAGATTGCTGCAACATTTTGGAATTAGCAATGAAAATAAAAAACACATTATTTCAACCTAACAGTTCCATTCCAGAGTCTCTCTTCCATAGAATAAAAGCAGGGTGTATGGATTGATACGTCCTAGGATGTTTACTGCAATGTTATTCATAGTGACAAAAATAGGATATGAAGTTCCCACCAATAAGGGAATAATTTAATGGATTGTAATTATCAACAACATGGGATGTTCTGTAGTTTTAGAAAAGATGACTAAGAGATATGCCTATGAGATATTATTAAATGAGAAAATCAAGTCAGAGAAATGTATATGATTCTTTTTTTTAAAGGATAAATCAAAGGATAATCTGTCTCCCTTTTAAACTTCTTATTATTGTCATCATCAACCTGTGCCTGTCTGCATATTTACCATGTGATTGATGAATACAGAGAACAGATGTTAGCTGAGTAAGGGGACAGAGGTGGAAAGAAGGTAACCCTCCCCAATACTACATTTAAAGAGGTAGCAATAAAAAACAGCATGGGTGTGATGACCACATACAACTTATATGCATGTATAATATGTCTTCCTAAAGAAACGTATGAATTTATGGTCACAGATGTGTCAGTGGTAATTATTGCAAGGTGGAATTTCAGGTGAGTTTTATTCTCTTCCTTATATCTTTATATATTGTTCAATTTTTTACCAAAAAATAATTTGTTTCTTTTATTAACAGGAGGGAAACCAATGAACATTTTCATATTTTAAAAAAGGGTTTCCTGAATAATTCTGATAATTAGCCACACTTCATTATCAGGGATTGATTTAGGAAGCTAAAAAAGTGGAATTTCAAGCATCAGAAATCAGCATATTAAGAAACCACTTCTGTAGGAGGGGGTCTTGCTGGGACCCCAGAAACTATTCCCCATGGATCATTTCCTACCTACAGCATGCTAAGGCTGACTCTGAGGAGAAATAATGATCAGCTGGGCTGTGAGGTGTCTTCCTTTGGAAAGGGAAGAGTCTGGGAAAGGTGAGGGATTGAGGGATTGACTCCTGGTAGGTGTCAGTTTGGGGTTCAGGTGCAGGCTCTTAACACCTGAAAGTTCTCGGTCAAGGACAGGACACCTGGTGGATAGATGGGTGGCAGAAAAGCAGTGATGCTCAAGGTGGGGAGCAGGGGTATGGTTGCCAAGCATACTGGAGTTTGGGTCTGGGCCCTGCCAGTTACAAGCCATGAGACCTTGGACCTGTTACTCCACATGCATGGACCCAAGTTTTCTCATTAGGAGTGTGAAGATAATGCTGTCTTTCTCGCAGGCTTGTGGTAAAGAAGGGAGGTGATGCATGCGGATGCTGGCGGTGGCCCAGCCAGTTTTGCATGTGTATTAGCTTGTAGGAAGAGCTCAGGTTATAGTCCTGTGAGAGCCCTTCACTCAGCTCAGTGGGTAATGGGAGAGCAGATGAGGGAGGAGCATCAGCAAGGTGGAGTAAAGGCTGTCTTCTGTAGCTTAAGGAAGTGCGGGCCACTGGGAAAGGGCAAAGGCAGAGGCAAGCTTGGCAGAGAGGCTCTGCATCTTCAATCCCCCTCAACCCCTGGACTCAGCTTCTTGTTCTTTCCCTCTCCCAACCCCTCCATCAATTCTTGTGGATTAGAATTAGGTGAGTGTTACAGACCAAATGTTTGTGCCCTCCCAAACCCCCTTCCAAATTCATATGTGGAAGCCCTAACCCTCAGTGAGGTTGTACTTGGAGATGGGGCCTCTAAGGAGGTAATTCAATAAGGTCTTATAGGGTAGGGCCCTGATCCAATAGGATTGGTGTCCATTTCAGAAGGAATAGGAGATGGCTTGCTTACTCTCTTAGCTTATGCACCGAGGAAAGGCCAGGTGAGGAGGTAGCAAGCAGGTGGTTATCTGCAGCTCCTGATGAGAGGCCTTCCCCAAAACTAAGCCCTGCTGGAACCTTGACCTTCGACCTTCCAGCCTCCAGAATTGAGAAAAAGAAAATTCTAATGTTTGAGCCATGCAGCCTGTAGCATTTTGTGAGGCTTTAGTTGTAAATAATAAGAACATTTTATGCCATTTACTATTGACAGTGTGCTAATCAGGACTGACATAGAACCTATGACTTTCACAAATGTTCTGAGCCCAGCAAAGAGACAGATGAATAAATAGGCTGGTGGTCTGCCTGAAAGAGGAAGTGCAGAGCACTCTGGGAGCCAAGAGGAAGGCATGGAGATCTAATCTAGCACATGTGACATAGGGTCTACTAACTGGGTTCTAGTACTGTTTTAAAATGTGGGAAATCTACAAAAATCTAGGCTTCCCTCTTCTCTTGAAAAATCAAACTCTGGTCATACAGGGCCTGCATTTTCACAGCTGCCACCTTCAAAGACACTGTTCACCACTGTCCCTGCTACACCCTGTTGTCTCCTTGCTCAGCTAGGTGTCCTCACTTAAGTTGCCTGTTATGTGGGATCCCTGGAATAAATGTTGCCCTTTTTTAAAAAATATTTTTTTAAAATTTATTTGTCAGAGAGAGAGAGAGAGCAGATGCATGGAGAACTGCAGGCAGAACAGGAAAGCAGGCAGAGGGAGAAGCAGGCTCAAGTAGCTCAATGGGGGACTCGATCTCAGGACCCTGGGATCATGACCTGAGCTGAAGGCAGATGCTTAACCCACTGAGCCACTTAGGCATCCCAAATGTTGCCCTTTTTTTATGCTCATAAGTGTGCACAGTTAATTGTGGTTCTCCCCTGCTGTGGTGGCCACAGGTTAACTCAAGATTGACCCCAAACCAAAATGATGCTTACACAGTAAAGGTCTCTTGGTACTATCTTTTATCACTCAGGAAATTTCAGAGCTGGGAGAGTGTTTGGGGCCAGGTCTTCTAAACATCTCCTTCCCCATTTTGGAAACAGACACCCAGAGAGGCAAAGTCATCCACCTCAGGTCACACAGCTATAGAGTACGTAGCCAGAATGAGAGCCCAAGTTCCCTGATGCTTAGCCTGCTGCTTTTCCTATTGAATCATTTTTTTCCTCCCTCTTATCTTGATAGAAAAAGAAAAGTGTCAATTTGCCACATAGAATTGGGAAAGTATTGTCATGTGATATTTAATCCATGTTTGCCCCTCCTTTTTTTCAACACTGTCGGAGGAAATTATCAAAAGAAAATTATTGGAAAGTGTTAGCCGTGTAATACATGGCTTCCAAGCCCATGAGCACAGATGTCCACTGGCAAAGTTGAAATAAAATTGGAAGAAATTAAAACTCGTTTTGTTTTCCAGGCCCTGGTAATAAAAAATTCTTGCTGCAGATGAGTGCTCAGGCTCAGTCTCTTCCCTCTTATTATCAAACAAAAGCAGAACACAACAAAAATAGAAACTAATGCAGAAATCTGCTCTGGTTTCTTCTTTTGTGTACCAATGTTTTTGTTGGTCAAATCACATTATGGAACAATCATCACAATGGCTTATCTTTCTCAGCCCCAAAGTACATATGAAGGATGTGAAGGGAGGTCTTTCATAAAGCAGGATGGGATGAGAGTTCTGTCTTTTTGGGTCTCTGTGCCCCAAACTGGTGGTAGAGGGAGTAACTAAGCATGAAATCCATCAGAGAATGAACGAATGAGAAGCCATGTCAGCTGGCTTTGGGCTTTGGAGCCAGACTTTCCGGGTTCCAGTCCCAGTTCTCTCATTGACTAGCAGTCTGACTTTGGGCGAGATACTTAACCTGTTGGTGCCTTCATTTCCTGACCAGAGAAACAGGGCTGATGATTCCAATTCCTGCCTTCCAGGATTATTTTGAAGATCGAGAACATTAAGTCCTAAGGTCTTGCTTGATAGCTGGTAGCTGGACCATCACAGCAGGTGACCCAGACGCTCATTGACCTAATTGTGGTCAGGCTCCTCTGAGCCCTCTGTTTGGTTAGGCCTTGACCTTGGGTTTCTGTGTCTTGTTCTTGCCAAACCCAGTTTTAGAATCCTGAATCTTGCCAAGTCAGTTTAAAGAAATCCCCCGTCTGTGATATGTGATCACCCTTGATACATGATCAAATTCTTTATTCCCCACACCCTTGGTATCTGATCACCCTGACCTGTCTTCAGGAAGAATCCTGTTAAGTCAGTTTAGCAAGAATCTCCTCCCTGTGATGTCTCCTCTTAGTATTTTTCCATCCACTGACTCCTCACTCTGCTCATTGGCTGTCAATCCTTACTTGTCCTTGCTGTTTTGGGAGTTGAGCCCAGTCTCCCTCCCCAATTGCAGTACCCCCATTGCAGCATGCAGGGTTTCTAATGTTCAGTCTCTCAGTTAATTTTTGCAAAAAGCCCACGGGTAGGCATTATTACCTAATTTCACAGATGAGGAACTGAGTAAGAATGACTAAATGGCTGCCCAAAGTCAAGCAGCGTCTAAGTGTCGGGGAGGGAGTTTGAGGTTAGAGCCTGTGCCCATGCTCCTCTGGTGCTATGGGAGGTTTGATGAGTGGTAGCACAGATGAAGGATGAGATGCAGGAGGAGAAGCAGGGAAATGGATCTCATATTCAATTGTAACATAGGATCACCTACACGGGAGTCTTTGAGGCATTGTTGATTGTTGGAGGCTTGGGGTCAGACCTTCCTAAGCAGACATACCATGCTGAAACCTTTGCCAGGCTGGTAAGGTTGAGAGGGGAGATGAGAGGGAGTGGGGTGCATGTGTATGTCTGTGTGTGTGTGTGTGTGTGTGTGTGTGTGAGAGAGAGAGAGAGAGAGAGAGAGAGAGAGTGAGAGAGAATGAGAAAGATGAGATACATTTTCTGCATTGTCTCCTGTACTCCTTCAGAGAGGGTTCCTAGCCCCTGGGCTGGTGTCCAGACTCCATGGCCTATTGTGTCAACCCCACTCTCCTTCATGAGAGGGTCACCCTGGCCAGTGAGGCCCTAGAACACCAGAGCTAGAGGTTGTCTGGTCCAAGTTCTTCAGTTGTGGAGACCCAGAGAGGTTAATTTGATTTGTTTAGATTCATGGAGACGCAGAGTTGGGTCAGAAACTAGATATCCTGATGTATTAATCCATTCTGTAAATACATATTGAGCATGTACTCTGTTCCAGAGACACCAGCCTTTTAGGAACCTTTTAGAAGCCTACCTTCCCCAGTTGAGTACAATTCCATCTCTTTTCTTAACTCATCACTGGACAATTTCTAGGCCCCAGGCCCTGCCAGGGACAGTGGTGGCATCTGATGAGGTCTTAGCAACATGGAGATTATAATGAGCACGCTCCCCCTGATCCCAGGCCTCCCAGGTGGATGGGTGTGGCCATTGGCCCCCACTGCCCTTTTCCAGACCTCTGTTTCCCTCTGCCTTTCTGCATCCCCGCATCCACGTTAGGGGCCTCTGTCATTCACGCCAGCAGCCTCGATTTTCCTCCCTCTATCAGTGCACTTCTGGGCTATCTGCAGTCTCCCTCTTTCCAAAGGATTAAGTGGCTTGTCCAAGGCTGCATGCCAGTTCCATCACAGGCTCCAGTATTTAGACTTAGACTGGGGATGGTCCCATGGGGGAGGGGAACAATCTATTATTTTTTGAAAGCCTACCAGAAATGTCACATATCCTGTATGTATATTCCTTTATTTTAGAAGTTTAGGCTTAAAACAAAACAAAACAAAACAAAAAACCCTTGTGCCTAATGCCTTGCTTTCCTACCCAGCTCTGCCCTTTCCACACATTCTCTTTCCCACATCACCACCTTGGCCTCCATGCCTTTATGTTTTGTCCATTAAAGAGACCTGAGTTTGATTTCCAGCCCCACCCCTCAACAATGCTGTGACTTTGGGCAAATTGCATAATTAACATTTGAGGCCTCAGTTTCCCCTTCTGTAAAACTGGAAACCGTTGGTGAATCCATATTTGAATTGCATGGCAGGTATGTAAAAATTGTTAATTTTCTTCCCCTTAGATTGTCCCAAAGGATTCCTTCTCAAAAGAAAAGGAAATCCATTTTTCCCCCCATTTCAGAACATTGCCACTCTTTTATTATGCTGCGAGTAGGGTTTGGCACCAAGAAGCCAGGTTTGGGCTACCCTTGTGGACCACTTGGTACTGCCAGGCACCTCTTCTGGGCATCAAAGCTGCAGGTCAGCTTTGTGGTCCAGACGGTAGCCTGGCTCCAGAGCTAAGGAGGTCAGCTTGGTGGTAATCTGTGCAGGCCCCGGTCTCTGAGTGCTGAGCCACAGGTACACCAGGAGCTGGGAGGCAGAGGTTTGGGTAGGAAGCTACTGAGGGGCAGCTGGGTGAAGTGCATCAGACACCATAGCTACCTGCAGGGAAGCCCCCAGCTGGCCCAGTAGACCTCCATGGAAGGCTGAGGTCCCTTGCTGCCTGCCGAGCCTTCTGGACTCCATAGTACCCTCTCCCCACACCAGTCCTCACAGCCATCACTCCAAGCATCAGTCTCCTCCCACATTGTCCCACGGCTCATGTTGTCCATCTGTGAAAATGCAAATACAGTGCTGTCTGAGAATGACGCCTGAGCCCTCACTAGCCTCAGCACAACCCATAGCACCAGGAAGCTCTGTTATAATGCCAGTCACGTGAGTCTGTGGTTCACAGTGGCTTGGCCTGTTGTTACTAAGTGCACATGCCCCATATCCCTATGCCTGCTTTGAGGGGTCCAGAAACATCTGCATCCTGTAATTTAGGATACAGGGGCTCTAGTGCTAGAGGCAGTGTTGGGGGAAAGCCACTCCTTGATTTTTACTATGGAGCTATAAACCCTGACCCCCTCTAAGCTCCAGGATTGGTCCCAGCTCAGGCTCCAATTTCAGAAACATGTCGGACTTCAGACTCATCCACTGGAATAGTCCCAGTGAATACCCCCAAAAAGACTTTCTCTAATGCTTTAAAGCTTAATTCCCTAGTTACAAATTTGTATGATTCTTTTTTGCTGCTGTAGTGTTGGCACAGTACCTGGCAGGTAGTAAGAGCTTAATAGATGTATGTTGAATGAATGAGGTATAGATGACTGTCCAATCAGTCATGTTTATCCCAGTGTGAAAGAGTTTTTAGTCTTTCCTAGTAAATAAGCACGTGGCAAGGCTAGACAAGAGACGGAAAGAGCTCTTGTCAGTTTAGGAGCTAGTCTACTGCAGCCCTACTGATCCTCCAATCAGGGAATGCCAATTTTATATGACTTGCTTTCAGCCACCTTCAGAGCCCAGACAAGGTGGGCCCAAGTGGCCCAGCTCAGAGGGTTCAGAAAATAATAATGTCCCTAAGCTGTTGGTCTCTGGTCCCTTTGGATTCTGTCTTGAGTTGTCTGTACATAGTTCAGGCACCACTGTCCAGGTAGTTGCTGCTGCCCCTCCTGTGAGCAGCCTCAGAAATGGGGTGGCTGCCACCATAGGGCTGGTAGAACTGGAAGGTCTGTGGAGGATTCCCTGGTGATGTGATGCATGCCCACATTGGGAAAAATGGTTACTGGTTGCCTGAATGCCGTCTGCAGAACCCTGGGAGGCAGAGGGAGGACAGAGAGCAAGTGGGAGCTCGTCCCACTCTGCCCAGGGACTTTCTTTCACTGCCTCTTAGAAAGAATGAGACAAAGGCTGACAATCCCATTAGCCCCTGAAGACAGGAGAAAAATTGCCATAGGAGCTGCTCTGCTTAGTATGAAGCAGGAACTTGGCAAATGAGGTGCCCAGACTCAGAGACCCTCAGACCTTGGAGGGATCCTCAAGAGCATCTGTTCTAGCCTTCTCGTTTTAGAGGCACATCACTTAATGTTCAAACAGTGGGGGATTCTCTTGTTATCTTTTTGTTATTGGTTTTACCTTCATTCTGCTGTGGTCAGAGGACACAATAGGATTTCAGTTCTTTGGATTGCGTCAAAACTGGCTTTATGGCCCCATTAATGATTAATTTTGATAAATGTAAATGTTTGGTAAACTTAGAGAAACATGTGGGTCCGAAAGTTGTTGGGTGCCAACATTCTTTGTGAATTAATTAGATCAAGTTTGTATATTGTAGTATTCAGATATTGGATATTTTTGTGATTTTTTTTCCTGCTTATTAAATCTTCCATCATAACTCTGGAGTGCATACATATTTTTAAATTCTGCCAAGTTTTGCTTCATATTCTTGAAATTGTGCTATGAGATACAATCGAATTTAGAATTCTATGGCCTCCTGGGGGGCTGAATCTTTATTTTTTTTTTTTTAAAGATTTTGTTTATTTATGACAGAGAGAGAGAGTGCACACACAAGCAGGGGGAGCAGCAGACACAGGGAGAAGCAGGCTTCCCTCTGAGCAATGAGCCTAATGTAGGGCTAGATCTCATGACCCCCACCAGGAATCATGACCGGAGCCAAAGGCAGACAGATGCTTAGCTGACTGAGCCACCCAGGCCCCCTGGTGGGGCTGAATCTTTTTTGCTTTTGTTTTGTTTATTTATTTACATGCTTATTTATTTAAGTTATTTATTTTTAAATCTTATTTTATTTTTTCAGTGTTCCAAGATTCATTGTTTATGAGCCATACCCAGTGCTCCATGCATTACATACCCTCTTTAATACCCACCACCAGGCTCACCCAACCCCCCACCCCCACCCCTTCAAAACCCTCAGTTTGTTTCTCAGAGTCCATAGTCTCTCATGGTTTGTCTTCCCTTCCGATTTCCTCCAACTCCCTTCTCCTCTCCATCTCCCCATGTCCTCCGTGTTATTTGTTACGCTCCACAAATAAGCAAAACCATATGATAATGTACTCTCTCTGCTTGACTTATTTCACTCAGCATAATCTCCTCCAGTCCCATCCATGTTGATACAAAAGTTGGGTATTCATCCTTTCTGATGGAGGCATAATACTCCATTGTATATATGGACCACATCTTCCTTATCCATTCGTCTGTTGAAGGGCATCTTGGCTTTTTCCACAGTTTGGCAATTGTGGCCATTGCTGCTATGAACATTGGGGTACAGATGGTCCTTCTTTTTACTACATCTCTATCTTTGGGGTAAATACCCAGTAGTGCAATTGCAGGGTCATAGGGTAGTTCTATTTTTAATTTCTTAAGGAATCTCCACACTGTTTTCCAAAGTGGCTGCACCAACTTGCATTCCCACCAACAGTGTAAGAGGGTTGCCCTTTCTCCACATCCTCTCCAGCACTTTTTGTTTACTGTCTTGTTAATTTTGGCCTTTCTAACTGGTGTACGGTGGTATCTCAGTGTAGCTTTGATTTGAATCTCCCTGATGGCTAACACATGAACAGACACTTCTCCAAAGAAGACATACAAATGGTGGACTGAATCTTGATCATTATTAGTCTTTCCTCCTTATCTCTAGTAATGTTTCTTGCCTCAAAGTCTACTTTGTCTGATATTAGTTCAGTTCCGCCATTTTCCTTAGGTTTATGTTTATATGGCATTTCTTTTTCCTTACTTCTCTTGCCCTTGTATTCTGATATTTAAAGTATGTCTTTTAGGGGCACCTGAGTGGCTCAGTGGGTTAAAGCTTCTGCCTTCGGCTTAGGTTATGTTCCCAGGGTCCTGGGGTCGAGCTCCACATCAGGCTCTCTGCTCAGCAGGAAGTCTGCTTCCTCCTCTCTCTCTGCCTGCCTCTCTGCCTACTTGTGATCTCTGTCTGTCAAATAAATAAATAAAAACTTTAAAAAAATAAAGGATGTCTTTTATAAGCCATATATAGTTGGGTTTTATGATAATTTCTGTCTTTTGATTGACCTTTTAGGACCATTGTATTTTTTTTTTTAAGATTTTATTTATTTATTTGACAGAGAGAAATCACAAGTAGATGGAGAGGCAGGCAGAGAGAGAGAGAGGGAAGCAGGCTCCCTGCTGAGCAGAGAGCCCGATGCGGGACTCGATCCCAGGACTCTGAGATCATGACCTGAGCCGAAGGCAGAGGCTTAACCCACTGAGCCACCCAGGCGCCCAGGACCATTGTATTTTATATAATTATTGATACAATGGGTTTAATTTTACCATCATACTTTTCTTATTTTCTTTTGTTCCATCTGTTCTGTATTAGTTTTTCTCTTTTTCCTAACCTTCTTTTGGATAAATCAAATATTTTAAACATTTTCAAATTTAAAAATTTTTATTGATGTGAAATTCATATAACATAAAATTAGCCATTTTAAAGTAAACAATAGGGACTCCTGGGTGGCTCAGTTGGTTAAGCCGCTGCCTTCAGCTCAGGTCATGATCCCAGGGTCCTGGGATCGAGTCTCGCATCGGGCTCCTTGCTCAGTGGGCAGCCTGCTTCTCTCTCTGCCTCTGCCTGCTTCTCTGCCTGCTTGTGTTCTCCCACTCTCTCTCTCTCTCTAACAAATAAATAAATAAAATCTTAAAAAAAATAAAATAAAATAAAGTAAACAACAATTTAGTACATTCATAATGTTGCACAATCACCAACTCTCTCTAGTTCCAAAACATTCTCCTCGCCTTCAGAGGAAACCCCATACCACTAAGCAGTCACTCCCCTTTTACCTCTCCCTTTCTTCGTGGTAACCTCAAATGTGCATTTTGTCTCCAGAGATTATGGATAAATCAAATATTTTTATCATTCCAATTCCTCCTTATTATTACTTATTATTACTCATTCTTTTAGTGGTTACTTCTGAGATTACAACACATCCCTGACTTACTAGATTTTACTTTAAATTAGAACTTTTATAGCTTCCAGGGCAAAGTACCTGTTTTAGACATGCTCCAATTTTTTTTTGTCTCCTCATCCCTGTGCAACAGCTGAGAGCTAAAGTTAGCTTGCTAAACTCTTAGGTTCTTCTCTCTACTTGGCTCCTTACCTGCTCACCCTGAACTAACTATGAATCAGCACAAACATTGTGGGACAAAGTGATGGCAGTGTCCAACTCAGCCGCTTCAGTTGGTTCTTTTCTTTCTGAGATCCTGTCTCCTCGAGCCTGCCTGCCAGGGTCTCTTTCCAGCTCTTCCCTCTGTCCCTCCTTTCCTCCCCTTTTCTCTCCTTCTCTCTCTCTTTCTTTCTCTCTTTCTTTCTTTCTTTCTTTCTTTCTTTCTTTCTTTCTTTCTTTCTTTCT